>NW_009619079.1:18606-32664 GCF_000690535.1 Cariama cristata | reverse complement strand
AAAAAAAAAAAAGACAGACATTATGGGGA
This sequence comes from Cariama cristata, assembly GCF_000690535.1. Lineage (NCBI taxonomy): Eukaryota > Metazoa > Chordata > Aves > Cariamiformes > Cariamidae > Cariama > Cariama cristata. Next base: position 32,635 of record NW_009619079.1, on the reverse strand, counting down.
AAAAGGTGACAATGTATCATGAAACTTGTCTACTATTTCATTTTTTCAGCAGCCTTTTCATTCTTGTAGGACAAGAATTTGACATAAATCATTAGATTAGTCTGTTTTCCAGGTAGCAGAGTTATAGTCTCAGCTAAAGTAACAAGGAAGAGATGGTATTAAAGGGGCAGACACTAAAGTCAAATGTGCAATTCATCACTGAATGCTTTTCTTTTATCTACATGTACAAAGGGCAGACAATGTCTTGAATTTAAGAGAAATCACATGGCTTTGTCCTAAGCTTCAATAATAGTATTCACTACAAATAGCCACAACTGTCATGTAGTCCAGAGCAAAAGCTGCTGTTGTTCAGGATGTAGGGAGCTCCCAAACTTGTGAAAATTTTCTCTAGGGGGAAACTTTTGGACTTTTAATTGGAAACCTTATTTTAAAATAGTATTTGCACTATTTGTAAACTCTGCTTTGCTGGTTTGTTTTGTAAAAATCAGTATAGTAGAATGGATGAGCCCAACAGTGCTTGTGTGCTTCAGAATTTCATACCTAGAAACTGAATATTATGTGAGATTATTGCTGGTTATATGTATATCCACCTGTAAATTCATGAAGTGTTTTCAGGACCACAGGAAATTCAACTTAAATAAGTTCTTTCTTTCCTTAAAACTCTACTATGTATAGATACAACAAAAAAACAGAGCTACTATGCCCTTCATTTTTACTTTAATGGTTGAGATTTCACAGGACGTTAATTTTGCTTTTGTATATATCTCCTGACTTACAATTTGTTAGTCGTCTGAATGCATTGCAAGAATCGTGTAACTTGAATGATGTCGTATACACAGAAAAAGGAAAGGTGGCCATTCTACAAGTCCTTTGGAGGCTTCACTTTTCTAAAACAAGTCACATCTTTCACTTACTTACAATTCACATTTGAGAATCTAAAAGTATATTCTGAGTACTGTATTTTTATATAATTATTATTTTCTTTATTCTGTACATGATTTATGTAAGTTAGAATGAGAATGATTTGCACTTGCATTGCTCTTAATTAACTACTACAGAAGGAGATTTAGCTGGGGATTATAAATCAAGTTTATTTCTCTGTAACCATTAGCATCCTAGATTAAGTCTCAGCTGTGAAACAGAGTGAAATTCTCCTAACCAGCTGGGGCAGTTCTCTAATTGGTTCAATGTGCTGTAGGCATTTTTCACAGGTTTTGAAACAGCATCCAGAGTAAAACAATATCCAGGGTATAAATAAGATAGATATTAATTCTATACAACAAAATTAAAACACATTGTCTAAACCAAAGTATTATATGTATAAGAATGTGCTAATTTATTCTGGGAAGTAAATAAATTTATTTTGTAAGCAATTTTTTTAAGCTTCAGTTTACTTATTCCAGCAGTCCTTCTTTGTTTCTCTTTTAATCTTGACTTAACCATGCAATTGTCTAACTGGAAATTTCCAGTTCCTTCTAGGTGACCTGCTGTCACCCAAAAGTTTACCAGCAGTTGAATTATTATCATGATTAAATTTCAGAACCATTGTACAAGTGAAACATAATCAAAGAATAAAGAATACCAGAGAACACATTTAATTTGCTAATACACGCAGCATCATTTTTCACCAACAAAGCAATTAGCCTAGTTTCTGACTAAGGAAGGAAGTTGTCTGATTTGTTACACTTATTCAGGATAATGACAGTAATATCTCACTCCTATATACACTAAATTATGCATAACTTTATTTATTGATAGCATTTAGTTTGGTTTTCAAATACGACTAAAATCATTAGTAATGTCTTTGAAATGAGGAAATTGAAAAATAAAATTACTTCTTTAGGGTCTTCAGCAGTCAGGCATTTGATCCAGGTTTACCGCACTTCATTACTAATCTAATCAACTTGAAGTGGATCATTTTGAAGGAATGTGTTCCCCATGTCACTATGTGGCTTTTATTAAGTAGGTTAAGCATTATTCCAAAAATAAGCTACTGAAAAGTAAGTAAAGGATATTCTTCCAGAAGTGAAATAAAAAACTACCTTTGGGACAATTAGGTTTAAGGGATTTTTGAACTTTTGTGTTGCTAGGATATACTTGATTAATAGCATTTTCTAGATATTTATTACATGAAATTAATTTTACATGATCCCATTACTTAATCAGGACAGATAACTTTTTATATGACCTTTTCTGGACAGTTGGTTAGTACTTTCAGAAATAAGTTACAACCGTACTTAGTTGGTGATTAATGTTAACTGTGACATTATAATTGTAATAGACGTTCTTAATTGATTTCTCCTTTAAAATGATTGCAGCTCAATAACTGAGGAAATAGCCCTTCCTTTTTTTCAATGATCGAAAATAATACATTTTCTAGTTTAAAGGAAAGAAACTCTTGAATTTTTCTGTAAGTACAGAATATATATGTATTTATACTGCTCAATGTAATGCAACCAATATTACTTAAGTATTTTTGAAATATATGTATAGTAATAATCTGAGAATTCAAAATCCAATCATATTCAGAGGAGGTTTTTTGTTATTTATAATTTTATTTTCCTTTTGTTTCCACCTTGTTCGTGTTCTTTTAATTCTGGCATTGATTTTCTTGTTTATTTCCCATTTCTGGTTCTACCTTTATATATATGAAATGGTATATATTAACAGTTTATGTTAACTGATAAATACTGCAAGACCTGGCATCTGAGAAGTCCTTGAGCAGGACTGGGAGGTTCTGTGAGAAACCACTAGCATGAGATGCTCAGCTTTTCTACTGGACTGTACTGTCTCTCCTATGGTACAAGGAAGTTGTGTAAGTCACAAAATTTTGTATAGACCTGTGATTGAAGTGTTTTGGTATCCAAGTTCATATTGTCTCCCCAGTGTCAAATTGATCTTAAAACATGACTGTTTGGTACACAAGCCTAGGAAACAGAAAACCCCTCATCATGAATGGGATTTCAGCCACACCTCCAATAATCCATGTAACACTTAGCTATTAGGACATAAAAAGACAAGGAAGATAGTCAGCAGGGTATCTGACTACAGCCTGATGAAAGGAATTCTTGTAAAGGGAATCCTGAATCTTAGTTTCTCACTCCAGTGTTCTTCATTCATTTGTAGATGTCAGTGAACGCTATAGAGAAAATACATACCTTCCCCAGAAGCCAGGAAATTGAAGGAATGGAAAATAATAGAATCATCATTTTGTCTCTACACTTCCAGTTAAAGCACTCCTCTAGGATGTCAGAAGTGAAGGATCAAACCTGTAAGCTGAGCCTCAGGTCTTATCTTGAACTTCTAAGGAAAATGGTTCAGAGATTCAAATTCTTTATGCAAAAGAAGCTACTTCCTCTTTTTTCCACCATAACACATGAAAACTGAAATGAAAGTAGAAGGCAAACCCACTCTATGACAAAAATTTAAAAACACCTACAAGTCCCTTTTGTTTTTCTTAGATACTCCCCGATTGAAGGGAGCACTGAATCATACTACAGTCTCGGTTCCTGACATAGACTATCTGAATTGAGGTCTAAGCTCCTAAGTATTCCTAAAGAAAATTGCACCTGAATAATTTCACACAGTTCACCTTGTCAAAAACAAAATTTTATTCTGGTAACTTAAAAGAGCCAGGAAATAATCATAAAATCACAAGATGATTCATGTTGGAAGAGACCTGGGGAGGTTTTTCTCCAACCTCTGCTCCAAGCAGATAAGGTTGGCCAGGGCTTGACACAGTCAGGTCTTGAAAACCTCCAAGGATGGAGTCTGCACAACCTCTCAGGGCAACCTGCTTCCCTGCTTGCCTGTCCTCATGGGGTAAGGATTTCTCCTTACAACTAGTTTGAACTTCACTTGTTTCAATTTATGCTCGTTGTCACTGGCTCTGCCACCATGCACCACTGTGAAGAGCCTGGCTCTGTGTTCTTGGTGACCTCCCTGCAGGCACCAGGGGTTGCTCCAGCATAACAACTGGTCCCTCTATTATGTGTCATCTACAAACTTTATGCGCAAGCCCTCTATTCGCTCCTCTGGCTCATTGATAAAGATGTTGAAGAGTTCAGTTCCCAGGACAGATCACCAACACCTTCAGAGCTTCCTCCCCTGGGATCCCAGTTCTCTGAATAAGCTGAAGTCAACTTGTTTGAAGGCCAGGATCAGGAGATAAACATGAAGATATCATGGAGAGAAATAGTCCCATCTCAGAATTAAATGTGACTCAGTCCTTATACAATTGCTCTAAGTAAGATACTACACACAAGATCCACAAAGAAATTTAGGCACTCCTTCCTAACTCTTCAGGTATTTTAACAATCCCGCAGGGTCTTGTGTCATGTTGTGCAGTGTCTATACTTCATTATCATGAAATGCATAAGTTGTAAAGAATGTTCATAAAACAAATTGAAACACAAGAACATGTTGGATGGAGCTTTGAGCAACATGGTCTAGTGGAAGATGTCCCTGCCCATGGCAGGGGAGTTGGAATTGGATGATCTTTAAGGTCCCTTCTAACCCAAACCATTATCCTATGATTCTGTGATCCTATGAATCACTGTAAGAACTCCTAGCTATTTTACTCCCAAAGTTTCTCATAGCCTGTGGTTCCCGACTTCTAAGTAAGCATAGCCTGTGAACCTTGCCGAAGCCTGGAGATTTCTCAGCCTTCATATTACATTAAGCTTAAATTCAGAAACAGTCCCAGAATACAGAAATTCTTTGAGACATATATTTCAGTTATCATTACCTTGAAAGTATTTAAAAACTATCTTTGGAACTTGATTCCCAAAGAAAGCCATTAACTTTGATGGGTTTTGGATCAGGACCTAAGTGTAGTGTCATTTAAATTCAATTCAGCTTTACAAAGAATTTCAGTGAAATAACATCATAGTAGAAATATAGGGAGAGTGAGAGTGTTTCACTAGTTATCTGAAGAATCAGAACACATCCAGTGGGAATTAAACCATCAGCTTGGGAGAACAGTCTTAGTGGGAAAAAAAAATATATATAAGTTTTTATTCTCTTAATAAGTACCAAAGTTTGCGTTTTTTTCTAAATTATAATTAGAAAATATAAACACATTTTTGCATACAGATTTGACATATATGACATCATCAGAATACATTTTAATGTTTCAAATAAAAGTGAATAGGTAAAAATGCATAATTCATAAGCAAGATGCTGTGCCTGTCCCTGTGGACACTTAGGTGAATATTGTGGTTGCCTAGTCACAAGTGCAACTGACATAAAACGTAATATTTTTTCTGCCATTCTAGACTATGCCATTGAAAATCCAGGATATTTTAAGGGTGTTTTGTAGTTTACCATATAGTAGACATTTGTGTTCCTCTAAAACAACAACAACAACAAAATCATAAAGCTAAAGTAAGTGTTATCTCTGAAGTATGGCAAATTTAAGAGTAAAATTTTTTTTTAAAGGAAGTTGACCATTAAATATGATAATTTTTCCATTGATTGTTGTATAAATTACTAAAGTGAGTATGTTAAGGAAGGAAGCTTAACAAAGACAGCTTCTGCTATCAAATATTATACAAACTTAATGGATAATTAAAAGTTTTTTCTTCAGTGATACCTTTGCCTCATATAAGACATGAATGTCTAAAGTTAAGGTTGTGTTAACATTCATATTAGAGTCACTTTATTCTAAAGAAATTCCACAGAGACTTAGAATATTTACAGGAAATTGGCATATAGACTTACTCAAAGTATGTATTAATAGGAAAATTAATTAGAAGTATTTAGTTAATTTTCAGATTTAGTTGATTTTACATTGGAAGTACAGAGTAAGTTTCATTTTAGAAACTGAATAACTGAAGATAATTTTTCTTTTTAAATTAGGATAATTTTTTCTTTTTTTTTTTTTTAAATTTCATCTACTATGCATAAGATTTGCTTTTTACATATTCATATATTCATTTTTGTTATAGAAAGTTCTCACTTCTGGGGTGGAAGATGTGCTGGCCATGCCTGGTGATGCATCTCAGCCACACCACAGCTCTCCTGCCATGCCATGCTGGTGGTAAAGCTGGCCTCTGCCTACTCAAGGCTCAGGAAGGAGTCTGAGTCATCTAGCTGCACCCCAGAAACCATCTCAATGGACAGGATTTCCTGGAAGGTGTGTTCACTAGCCTGAGCTTGCAGGAATATGTAGAAGGCATCACAGTCAGCTGGCAGGGATGTGACTGAGGTATAAATTTCCAGGTGTCTTTCATTAACATTTGGAACCAGTAGGCAGTTTTCTCATGTCTAAGTAAGAGTTGGTGCAAAGGGTGTTGAGAAGGCTGGCATCTTGACTTTTGAGGTCATCCTCGTGGTGGTGGAGGAAGCATAGTACATCCTCCACCAGCTGCTCCCTTATGCACATGCACTGTAGCTGCACATGGAGGCAGGAGTTGCTGGTCAGCATCTCCTCCGAAGTGCCCAGCTCCAAGCGGGAGGCATGCCCAGGGGGTGGCTGTAGGGGCACGAGCAGGCGGTAAAGGACATTGTTCTCCCAGGCACTCCAGCCTTCATAGATACAGCCCATCCCACTGGCTTGCTGCAGCTGTGGCTTGAAGTTACTCCCAGAAAATCTTTGGCAGGTACTAAGAAGTTCGTTTACCAGATCCTCCACCAACTTGCACGTGTCAGCCATGTACGGCACTGGCCACTGGATGTGATCGGACAAAAATTGGCCCAGATCACATGTGTCACCAGAGCCATCGTCTTCTTCTTCTACCTCTTCTTCCTCCTCCTCCTCTTTCTCCTCCTCCTCCTCCTCTTGGCTTCTGGGGCTGCTGTTCTTGCAGCTGCTTTCTGACTTACAGCTCCCTTCTCTAGTCCTCCAGCACAGCCACAGGAGCAGGACCAGGGCTCCTGCCCCAAGAGCAGAGGCCCAGAACCACCATTGCTGGAAGGAAGCAAGGAGTAGGACTTCCCCGGTCACCCTATTCTGCTCCTGGATCTGCTCTAAATCCCACAGCTCAGCTGCTCTTCTTGCTGCTACATAAGCCTGTTTATGGCCACATCCAGCTCAACATCCAACTGCAGTGGCTTCTGGACAATGCCCAGCACAGCTAGAGTGAGGAAGACAATGACAGCCATGGCCTGCAGGACTCAGAAGAGAAGGGGTCACAGTGAGGCTGGGCAGGAGGGAGCTGGCAGTGGGGGGAGCAGGGGCAAGAGCCGCAGGGACCTGAGGTCAGGTAGGAGAGAGGGCAAAGGAACCGGGTGGCACCGTACCCTGCCTTGCTTGCTGGTGCTCCTGGTGACAGCCCCATTGTGATCCATCCCCTGTGATGTCACAGGGACCAGAGCCCCATTGCAGGTCTTCTCTCCTCTCTCCTTTCTTCTTCATTTACTTTTCTTATCCTTTTTCTGTTCCTTTTTTTTTGCTTCCCCTATTTTCTGCTCCTGTTTCTTTTCTTATCCTATTTCCTTTCTTCCCCCTGTTTCAGGGCTGGGTTGACAGAGTGCCTTGGAAGGCAGTCCTGAAGGGGAAAGAGGTCCAGGAAAGCTGGACATTCTTCAAGAAGGAAATCTTAAAATGTGCAGGAGTAGGCTGTCCCCATGTGCTGAAAGATGAGCCAGTGGAGAAGATGGGCCTGGTTGAACAAAGGGCTTTGGCTGGAACTCAAGAAAAAACTACAGAATTTATGACCTTTGGAAGAAGGGGCAGGTAACTCGGGAGGACCATAAGGGTGTTGTGAGGTTATGCAGGGAGAAAATCCCAAGCCCAACTAGAACTTAATTCAGCTACTGCTACTGCCGTAAAAGACAATACAAAATGTTTCTATAAATACATTAGTAACAAAAGGAGGGTTAAGGAGAATCTCCATCCTTTATTGGATGTGAGGGGAAACATAGTGACAAAGGATGAGGAAAAGGCTGAGATACTTAATGTCTTCTTTACCTCAGTCTTTAATAGTAAGACCAGTTGTTCTCCAGCTACCCAGTCCCTTCAGCTGGAAGACAGGGATGGGGAGCAGAATGAAGCCACCCATAATCCAAGGGGAAATGATTAGTGACCTGCTACACCACTTAGACACACACAAGTCTACTGGGCCAGATGGGATCCACACAAGGGTACTGAGGGATCTGGCAGAAGTGTTCACCAAGCCACTTTCAGTCATTTATCAGCAATCCTGGCTAACCAGGGAGCTCTCAGCTGACTGGAGGTTAGCAAATATGACATCTATCTACAAGAAGGGCCGGAAGGAGGATCCAAGGAATCACAGATCTGTCAGCCTCACATCTCTGTGCCAGGGAAGATTATGAAGCAGATCATCTTGAGTGTCATCACACAGCACTGATGGGAGTTCTACCCAGAGTGTCTTTCTACAAAAAGTATTCAGATTTGAAATCTAAATATTGGAATTCTATTTTGAATTGCAAGAATTACCAGGATTTACCAGTAATTTGCCCTTGAGGATAGATTAATTCCAACTCTAAACTTCTCCCCGCAAGCCACTGTGTCTTAGTTTCCTAATGTCTACAAGGGAAACTGTATTATTTCCTTTCTTTTGAGAAAATGCTAACCTTAAAGACAGTGATATACAATCATAATGGACACTAAAGAAATATCTGTGGTTAATTACAGAGCTCTGGCAGGCTGACATGACAATTTTCTAACCCTCTGCAAAGAGAAGGACAGGAACTCTCAGCAACCATCTATTAGAACTTTCTTCCTACTAGTATACAAATAGTAATCCTTTTCTAATGGCAAAGGAAAGCAGTTTCTCATTGCTACATTTGATCAAGGAAAAAGGTGAAGAAAAGTTCACAGAATAAAATAGATGCCTAAAGAAAAGATAGTGTGAAAGAGAATATTGCACAATTTAAGAGCTTGACTAGATTAGGACTGCAGTACTCACTTCAGTTTCATACATTTCCTTTGCATATAGTTTTTGAAAAGGAGCCTAGTGCCAGTATTATGAAAGATCATCTACATTACAGTTGGCCAAATTAGTCTATGAGAATTAAGTTACCCATTCAGTGTAAGATCATTTTTAATTGCTGAGGACTGTTAACATTGATTTTTCCAAATGTATATTTGGGTTTGCCTTTTGGTTAGTCACCAGAGGCATATTGTATCATTTCTGTCCATTTCAGGTTAAAAATATCATAAATAGGTAAAAAATATAGTACACATAAGAAATGTCAGCTAAAAGGCTGTGATTTGTCCTAATATGCCTAAGAAAGCAAAAGATTTTCAAGGAACTTTCATATCTTGTCTTTTCTGTATACATAAGTTATGGTAGATCTTGTAGACAGAGTTAGCTTCCTTTGAAAAATTCAACTTACCTATAGAAGCAGGAAAAACAGGAGCTAGACGGAGTCCATACTGTTCCACTTGTACGCAAATAAAACCTTTATGCCTTTCACAGTTTAATTTTTGTCTTTTATTTTTCATATTTCCTCTTGGGAATCCTTTATGTTATATTTTGCCTGCATAATTAGATAGCTTTTTTAAAACTATGATATATATAGATATACGTGTTTATACATAAGTTACCTTTAATGTAAGATATCCTTTTTAAAACTTATTCCATTTTCTTTTTACAACATAACTGAGACACTTTGTTCACTCTTTAGGCCACTGAGGTACACTGAATATTCATTAGAATATGATATATGCAAGGACATTTAGAATATATCCCCCCTCGGAGACAGTATTTAGTTTAGAAACCTCTAGCATGTTTTAGCGATTCCTCTCAAATTTACATTTTGTACTTATTGAAAGTTTCATCTTATTAATGCATGCCACAACTGTTTATTGTAGTCACTAGCTTTTCATAGTTCCACTCAAACTGTGAAATAAAATAACTGAAATTAATATAATTTACAACAATGTGCTTCTTAAACAAGTAACTGAGTTTTTTGCTCTGAGCACACTGCTATAGAGGACCATGTTGCTCACGAGAATAACTAATTTATTTTTGTGTACAGTATATTAATCAATACATGACATTGCTATTAGTTACTAAATTTCTAATGTCAAGTTTGTTTTGATAAATTCTTAAATATTTTAGACAAAAATATTGACTAAGTGATAGGTTTATAGATGGTGAAATAAAAATTAGGTGTTTAGTAGTTTTTTTGGATAGAGGGAAGAATAATGTATTTGCTGTCATTGCACACCAACATTAGCTCCACAAATAAACAAATTGTTTGTCCATGTCTGAAATCACCTCATTTGTTTTGTAAATATTTATTTTCAACTAAATATATTAAAAATGCTAAGTGTTAAATTGAAGAAAATAATATGAAAGTGAGGAAAAGTAACGAAGTTAAATCTTTCCTTGTCACAGTGTGTTAATGAACTGGATCAACTCAGAGACAGTATCTGTTAGTGTGGTAGAGGATAATATTAAAATACATATATTAAAGAATATATTTATGTTTTTCTGTCTTGGAAAAAAGCATACATATCAGACACTGTTAGTGAACTTCTCTAGCTCCTCACCAAGACATAGGCCAAATTCTTTTCTAAATTAGTAGGAATCACAGTTGCACAATACCTGTGGAGTGGCTGCAGGCCTTGGAATTTTAGGAATGACGGATTAAAACAGTTACAGAATCAGAGAATCATAGAATATCTCAAGTTGAATGCAGCTTCATTCCATTTCCTTGTGGTCCTATTGCTGGTCACCAGAGAGAGGAGATCAGCACTTCCCCCTCTGCTGCCCCACTTGAGGAAGTCGTAGACTGCGATGAGGTCACCCCTCAGCCTTCTCTTCTCCAAGGTGAACAAACCAAGTAATCTCAGCCACTCCTCCTAAGTCTTGCCCTTGAGACCTTTCACCATCTTGGTCGTCCTCCTCTGGACACGTTCTAATAGTTTGATGTTATTCTTATATTGAGGTGCGCAAAATTGCACATAGTACTTGAGGTGGGGCCACATCAGTGCAGTGTAGGGTGAGACAATCACCTCCCTCGACCAGCTAGCAACCCAGGACATGGTTGGCCCTTTTCGCTGCCAGGGCACACTGTTGGCTCATATTCAACTTGCCATCAACCCAGACCTCCAGATCTCTGTCCATGGGGCTGCTCTCCAGCCTCTCATCCCCTGATTTGTATGTACAACCAGGATTTCCCCATCCCAGTTGCAGAATCCAGCACTTACACTTGTTAAATTTCATACGGATGGTGACTGTCCAGCTCTCTAGTCTATCCAGATCTCTCTGTAAGGCCTTCTTTGCCCTTAAGGGAATCCACAGCTCCTCCTGGTTTAGTACTATCAGCAAACTTCCTTAATGTATATTCGATCCCTGTGTCCAGATAATTTATAAAAACATTAAAGAGAACTGGCCCTAAAATTGAGCCCTGGGGAACCCCACTGGTGACTGGCCACCAGCCTGATGTAACCTCATTTACTATAACTCTTTGAGCCCGACCTATCAGCCAGTAGCTCATCCAACATATTATGGACTTGTCTAGCTGTATGCTGGACATTTTGTCCAGAAGGATACTGTGAGAGACAGTATCAAATGCTTTGCTGAGACCCTCAAAACCCACATCTACTGGCTTCCCTTGGTCAACTAGATGAGTGACCTTATCATAAAAGGAAATTAAGTTAGTTAAGTAGGACTTCCCCCTCATGAACCTGTGCTGGCTATGACCAACGACTGTGTCATCTCTCAAGTGTTTTTCAATAACTCCTGGAATAAAATTCTCCATAATTTTACCAGGCACTGAAGTGAGACTGATAGGCCTGTAATTACCAGGGTCTTCCTTCATACCCTTTTTTCAAAACTGGGACAACATTTGCCAGCTTCCAGTCAACTGTGACCTCTCTAGACTCCTAAGACGATTGAAAAATAATAGAGAGAGGTCCTGCAATGACATTGGCCAGATCCTTCAGTACCCTGGGATGAATCCCATCAGGCCCCACAATTTTATGTGCATCCAGCTGGAGTAGGAAGTCTCAAACAAGTTCAGATTTGGCTGGAAGTTTATCATCCTCCCAGTCATGGTCTTCCAACACAGGGCTCCAGGGGAGTTATGTTATATCTAAGAATTGTGTTCTATATTAAGAAATTATTTATTTGTTTCAGGTTTAATACATATTATAAAAAAAATCTCTTTTTCTTACATTTCAAGTTTTTTTGAATGTTAACCAAGGTCAATGGATAAAGCAATAAGGTACTTTGGAATTGGAACCACCATATTTAAATACATCTCCTGTGTTATTGTCCCCCCAGGGAAGTCATTCAGTTATTGCTACCTTTAAATAAAAAATGTAGCACTCACTAGCAGACTAAATGCATAAATCCACAAAAAACATTGTGAAAGTCAATAATGGTGGGTTTTGTTTATGAGTTTGTGGTGGGCTAGCCTTGATGAAAAGCTGAGCTCCAACTCAGCTGCCTGCTCACTCCCATCCCTCAACAGTATGGGGGTAGAAAATAAGAACAGGAATGGCAAAGCACATGGGTTGAGATAAAGACAAGGAGATTGCTTACTAATTATCATCTTGGGCAAAACAAACTCAACTTGGGCAAAACTAAATTTATTGCCTGTTAAATATTTACTCACTGATTCAGGTAGCAGGAAACAAAAAGACAAGCACTAAATCAACACCTTTCCTTCACATTTCCCAGACTCAGCTTTACTCCTTCACTCCTGGCTCCTCTCCTCCCACCCTTGCTATCACTGCAAGTCACACTCAGCCTCTTCAGTGAGGCAATGAGTGGCACAAAAGAGGGGACAGCAGAGTGGGCTACGGTCAGCACATAGTGGTTTCTCTCTGTCCCTGCATTCTTCTTGCACCTTTCCACTGCTCCAGCGTGTGCTACTCCATGCTGTGGTGACATCGAGGACCTCCTCCTCTTCCTTCTCTGACCTTGGCATTCCCTCTGTTGTTTCTCACATTTTCTACCTTCTCATTTCTCTCTCTCTAATGTCTTCTGCCCTTTCATTTTCCCTGATGCGCCACCATCTTGGCTCCCGGGCTCAGCCGTGACCTGCAATGGGTCTGTTGGAACCAGCTGGAACCGGCTGCATCTGGCATGGGGCAGCCCTGGCCTCTCCTCACAGAGGCTGCCATTGCAGACCCCCTCCACTGCCAACACCTTGACAACTGCACCCAGTACAACTAACTCCACCGTAGAGGTTGCAGGACAGGAACATGCTTAATATAAATCCTAATCACTAAGCTACAGAGTAATGTTCATGCTTTTTATATGCTATCTGGGCCTATTCATTTTGATTTGCTACTGGCACTGTGGCACAGTGGCACCACAACTAAAAGTGGGCTGTTTCTTTTGCCCATAGCCAGGATATCTGCTGAAAGATTGAAATTATGTGGACCTGTAACCTGTAGCTCTTTTAGCTGTTATTCCAATAGACAAAATCTAATAATTTTGAAAAGGCTCAGCTGCGCTGTACTGTCTGCCATCTTTTGGGAAAGATCTTAAGAGTGGAAATGCTCAATGTGTGGCCCTTAGTCAGGAGCATCAGTTTCAGAGAAGTGACAGTTCAGATTTAGCTGTGTGTCCAGGATGTCCTATTACTAGGTCTTGATTACTCTTCAGATGCTTGACTGTTGCCTTTCTTTTTTACGAGAAGACTATAAGAGAAACCTAGACAACATTTCTGGTAACTGCTCTCACAACCATCTACTGATGTCAGACGTCTAAAGCAGGAGAGATGTTGCCTATAAGTTGCTAAAAGCAACTCAGGCAGGAAAAGAGGAAAGTTAAGTTGAATACTAGCATAGTGTTTAAATTCTGGCAGTTGGCAAATGAAATGTCTTAGTACATCTAAAAGCTTGTCCTTAGTTTTAATTCTATCCCCACTGAAGTGAATTATAAAGCTCACAGCACTCCCTAGTATGTTTAAACAGACTTATGAATATTTTATTCTATGTGTTTGTGTTTTTCATTTTTCCACGTCAATTTTGGTTTGTTACCAAGAGACTTATCTTGCTTTGTTATGTTGGCTGATTGTTAGAGCAATGTTATTTCCTCTTGCCCGATATATTTTCTTTTCTGTCTTTTATTTATTTATTTATATTTTTATCCCCCCC
>NW_009619079.1:0-18582 GCF_000690535.1 Cariama cristata | reverse complement strand
GTCAGCAGAATTGGAGATTATGCTTACAATTGTCCACACAATGCTTCATATGTCTTTTGTGATCTCATCGGTGGTTTTTCTAACTTTTTTCAGTAAAACATTCTTTCTGGACAGCACACAGCAAAGCCTAACATATGTTTAGACCTCAAGGGAAGACTGTATCTAATGGGTCAATTATCAAAGACATTTGAGGTGTTGCTGGCTTCTACAATTTAAACTTTTGACAACTACTGCTTTGTCTTTCATGCTGCATCAAAATTTCCCATGCAATCACACAGTAAAGATTTATGAAATAACACACAGTAAAAATGTCAATAGCTTATACTTGGTATTTTCTTGCATGTAATGATCTTCAGTGTTGACAGGTGGAAAATGTGGAATTCCTATGATGGATCTTAGTGGAATATTATATCCTTTTCACATGTTAGGATAAGAAAATATTTCCTTTTACTACATTTTCAAGAAATAATTCCTAAATTTCTTGTTTTTTTTCTAAACACTATTAAACAGGTTTTCATTCCCCTACCAAGATTTCATTGATCACAATGGAATACTTATTTCAATATATAGTATTTCCTATCAGTAAATGTATTAAAGAGATGACATAAAACCAAATTAAATATTTGGAAAGATCCCTATTAGCATCAGTGTGGCTTGATTAGAAGATTGTCATTTGACCAAAACAGAAACACCCCACCCTGCAATAAAAGGCCCATTTTTTAACTAGCTAAACATATATTATAAGAGCAGGAGCTATAGGACTGCTTCTTTCACTAAGATTTTAAAATAGCTCATGTATTTTAAAATAAAAATGCATGTGTTACAGACCATTCTCAAATAGTCAAATGAAATTTCTTTATAAAACTATTCAGAGGACTCTAAAACTTCATTCAAACATTCTTTGGGCCCTGATAAAAAACAAGGAACATTAACAGCACAAAATAAACAAAATATAGTTCACATACCAACCTATGAGGGAAACCTGGTAATGAAAACATAAGTCTTTAAAGAATTGATTTTCCTGTTCTTTTATCAATGGATTTATTAGCAGCTCCATGTATTAAACACAACAATGTGAATATTTAGTGAGATTTCCAGTGTGGAATGGGTGCTGAATGGCCATGCTGACATTCAAAAAGCATTTTTTTAAAGATAATTTTATTTATAGTCACAAATGAACAATAGCACACATATTAAAAGCATCATAAGGAAAAATGCCAAGCTGACAAGTTATTCAAAGGAGAAGAGAGGTCACCTGAACACTTGTTCTATTGAAGCAAATTAATACATAACAAAAATAGAAGTTGTCCATCCCATCCTTCTTCTTAAGAGTCGAAGCTGGAGGGAGGCAGATGCACACTCCTGTTCAAAGCAGGAAAGAAAGATTGGGTAATACTGTCTTTCTCATTGGGAAGTTGAAGGGGAATGAGTAATTTCCCACTCAACACCTTTGTGAACAGCTCAGATTAAGTCATGTGGTCACTCAATTTGAGGATGTTTTCAGATAGAAGTCTTTTCTCCCCATTCCACTTGTGTTTCTTGACGTAGCTTGTTTATAGCCACTCTTCCTTTATTTTGTCAGCATAGCACTAAATCTTCTTGATACCAAAGTTACTGAGAGTTCTTCGCGTGGCAATTTCAAGCTGTGACCTTAGCATGAACCTTTAATAAAACCAAGTGCTTTTATCAAGATGAAGGCTCCCTTCTCCCTTCCTTGTTCTTTGTCCTGCCTTCCATGATTCCAAACTCAGTGTATTTCCAGGTGACTGACGTGGGCTACCAGAGGATCCAATCCCTCCAGTTCACTGCAGCATGTCCAGCAGTTAAATGTAAATACAGACTGGGAGACTACACAATTATTTTACAGCCGAGTAGCAGAGAAATGAAAGACAGCTGCATGCAAACTCCGTTCTATAGGACAGATATTTATGGACGTAGAATCTCATTCTGCTAGATCAAAATCCAATGATACGCTTCTCGTTTTTTTTCCTACCATATAGTCCCATGCAGATGTTATAGAAGATAATGTATTGGAGACCTGCTGAATCTTCTTTTAGTGCATTCTGCTATGAAAGTCTGAATAAAAATATCATCATAAAGTCAACACCTACTATTTCCTAATATTGATTGAGCAAATCTTTGCTCATTAATAAAGTTTTGCCCCAGCATGCAATGTGCGAACACTACAGTCTGCAAAGTTTGAGGCAAACTTTAGCCCAATATTTTACACTGTGCAAGGGACAGAGCTGAATTTTCCTATGAAATCTCATGAAACTGAATCCTTCTTGTCAGTAAGGCTGAAAAAGTATTTCAGAAGAGCTTGGTCTTACATTGCGGATTGTAAATAATCCATTCCACTCTAGACTAGACTAGTAATGACTGATCTGTAACACTCCAAGCTTTTATTGTGGATGATACATATTTATAAAATACACTGAGGCTTTTACTTAGCTATGACCAGTGTAAGATACGTTATTTCTTTATAAAATTACCATTAAGAGCAATCTGCAATATTGTCGGGGAGATAATTTGTCACTGGTGCTACCTTTAGCTCAGAATACCAGTATAGCTGTAATATATGTGTAAATTCACATTTAAGTCCTTATACAGCTTCTGTTCAAATACTCATGAGGTACTGGATAGGGAAGAGTTTTGTTGGGTTTTCTCGTGGAGTGGGTGTATTTGATTGACAGCAAATGAAATAAGATTACCTAATACCATGAACTGATATAAAACACTCAGATCAAAATGGGAAAAATTAGTATGGGCATCTAACAGAGTTATGATTAAGAAAGAAAATACAAAATTAAATTTAAGCAGATTAAAATTAAATTTACATATAAAAATATTGATTTATGTGTTTTACTAGTTTTGTTTGATCATGTTAATACTTTCACTGAAAGCACTTTGACCTGGACATAAAGTGAGCCATCTTCCATGGAAATAGAACCTAACACAATCATATCCTAACTGTACCCAAGTTTAGTTCTGTATGACTATAATTCGTCTTCTGTAAATGCAAATCTGATCATTTTATGCAGTCTCCTTATTGAAGGAAATACAGAATTTATATTGACATTCTCATTCAGTTTTTATTTAAATACTCACTGGGGTCCAAATATTTCCATTTAGGGGACCATGCCAGATCAGCCTTATCTGAAAATATAAAAACTGGTGAGGATTCATGTCATAAAACAATGAATATCTCTTGTAAGATATTCTGCTTTAAGCTTTGCAGTAGGAAGATAGCTGTGAGAAGATTAAAAAAAAAAAAAAAGTTAACCTGCATCTTCTTTGTTGAATTAAAAATAAATGGTAGTGTATATTTTAAATGTTTAATTTAAATAAAATAAATGAAAGTGTACCACAGTTACAGCTCTCTCGTTGCTGTCCTTTCATATGGCTTGCTGACATTTTTGTGATGAAGATGAAGAAGAGCTATTCAGGAGTGACCACTGTCCTCATATCCACAAATCGCCTAAAAACGCTACATTTACTTACAACAAATTAGGGTTTTGCAATTTTTGATGAATGGAGGAGAGGGAGAGCAAGTAGAGCAACATAAGCATCTATGGACATGAGAAGGCTAATTGAGTGAGCCCCAAATTCCTTGGGGGTGATGCAGTTAGACCATGATGGGAAAGAAAATACATACACTTAGCAGTTGATTGTATATCTGCATACATAAATTCCTGAATTGCAGGTGGATCTGCTGACTTGGACCTGAGATCTCACTGGTTCTTGAGTAAATACATGCTGCTGTTCACATAGTCTCAAACACAGGTTTTTGGTATGCTCTGTTTGTTCAGTATAAAGATTTAAATGTATTTCATCTCCAGTTGTAGTGGTATAAGTGATCACTAGAATTTGTATTCCCATTTAGGAAACTGTCTAAAGACTATTCCTATATCTGTATGCCAAACATGTATATATGTTCATATATATGTTCATACATATGCATGTCTCTGTGTGTGTATATGAATATACATATACACATGTGATACCTAATTTTTTTCAGGATACCTGTCACAATAAGAAAGAAGTAACTGCCATCAAATTGCTCTAGAAATAACAGCTGCCTGAATACACTTAGAAAAATCTATAGTATGAAGGCACTGTTTCTTTAAAAGTTTGTATTCTTAATAAAAGCTATACAATGTTAAATTACAAGGTCAGTTGAAAGGTCCAAAAGGGGATTATCTTTGTCATTTTGATCACTGTAAGTTTAGAAATCAGAATTAAGCTAGTGTGGTTTGTACAGGTTTAATTAACTACAAGGCAAGGTTACTGGAAAGGTTAATTAAGATCTACCTCCTATGACTGTGAGGAAACACTTTATGGTAAGTACTTCAAGAGGTATTGTTTCCTATAAGAGCAATCAAGCATTTTATATTTAGTGGTTTGACATTTTTTTAAAAAAAAAAAAAGCTTTTTCTGATTTACTTGAAAGCCTGATAATCATAAATATTACTTTGTCATTTACCGGCAACACAAGAAAGATAAAACCAAATTATTTCTAGTGTTTTAGCTGGAACTTTCTCTATCTGTTTTAAGGCACTTGCCCTATGTCAGCTAGGCATTGGCTGATCCTTTGAATGATTTTTATAGTGATTAAAGTGGGGGTGAGACAAGACCAAAATAGATTCCTTGGCTCTCCACCAGCAGGCAATAAGAGTGTATGTCAAATATACAGCTTTTCATCTTCAAGCAAATTCATCCTCAAAGGTGACTTCTTTCATAAAGAAAACAATAATTACTCAGATAGTTATGTTGCTGGCTAAACTTCTTGTCAAATATACAGCTTTTCATCTTCAAGCAAATTCATCCTCAAAGGTGACTTCTTTCATAAAGAAAATAATAATTACTGCTGGTTAAACTTCTGAATTGGCAGAAAAATTGCATTTTATCTAAAAATTATTTCCCTAGAACTTATAAAAATGGTAGAAGGGAACTGGTCAGAAAAAAAATGTTTGCAGCACATATTATCAACTACATATAACATCTAAACTCTGAGTAACTTGCAAGCATTCACTTAATTGACACAATATTAACTTCTGTGATTTTTATTTTTTTTTAATAACATCCATTGTGTGCAAAGCTGGTGTTGCAAGACAAAGTGCTGATGATATATTACTTCAAAGTTTGATTTCTCTTTTGAAAACATTTTAAAATACTGCTTCAGAGCATGGATCCATGTCATATAACTTAACACTCACAGAGTATATGGATTTACAGGTAAGTTGTCTAGATTCTCTTTAAAACCAACACCAAGAAGTCAGCATTTGGACAGTGGGATTAATTTGAGGAATCTAACTTAGGATGAGATGATTTGTGTTACAGTATTGCCTAATTTTTGAGAGTAAAAGTAGAGACCTCTACATTTGATCAGTAAGTCCTACCCACATGTTTCCATTTATTTTGTGCTCTAATTATTTGCGAGTTTTGACATGTATGATTCAAGGTGAAAAGCTATTTTTCTAAGAACCAGTCTGATAACATCTAGGGTCATTTCTACACAAGGAAATGGTCATACAGGGAAATGGGAACTCAATCTGGTTCAATTTATAAAGGTCCATCAGAAAGACATTTTCTCAAGAGTATAAGAGGAAATCTGGGTAGAGCAATGCAGAAATAAAGCGTGTTTGCAGATAAATCAGCCCTTTATTACCATTAAACAAAGATTTTTTCCCTCCATATCACTTCCAATTTACCTTGATTCCTTAGACAATGTGTTACTTGTTATTCTGTCAGGGTGCTGCCACCCTATGTTCCTTCCTTCCTTTCGTGTTTTTACTATGTTTGTTTGTTCAGAAATCCTTTCGCATTGTCAGGCTGATGTGATGAGATTTTTTGAGCATGGTCTTTCCTGCTTCAGGACAAGAACGTAAGAAGTCGATGTGAAAGAATTTATGTGGGACTGAGATAAAAAGAAACACTGTTATAAAGCTGCATTTTCTCTTCCTAATTATTCACATAGCCTGGATTTTGTTTCCTTCTGCCTGTGAAAACAAATGCAGAGGGCCTTCAACATAATACACACCCTTTCTTTCAAACACAAGTTAAATCTATGGTTGACAGTCTCGTAAAAGATTTCTGGTCTGAGACTATTTATGATGTTACACAGGCTGAACCTAGCCTTATAATTGGAACCAAACCAATGCTATTCGTTAAATTTTAGATAAATCCAGCTTTTTCCCTATTGCCATATATTAATTGATCTTCCCTGCTCATAGAAGTAAAAATATGTATAAAAAAAGCTACATGTATATATTGCTGAAAGTTATCACTTACTGCTAGAGCACAAGTAATTGTTATGATTCAAAATATACACAGAGTGAAAGCTTGTTATTTTTTTTGTACAGTATAAAGCAACACTATGAGTAAGATATAACAGCATTTTAATGTGAAGTGTTAATGCTAGAAATTCTAGATATGACAAACTGAGAGCAATAAAGCAAAGAAAACAAAAGAAGTTATACCTTTCATGATTATAAATACATTTGCATTTAAATTTAGTCCTTGATGTCAATAACTTCCTCATAAAACAGAAAAAAAGAAAAAAGACCCCCCCAAAACAAAACCTTCAAAAAATGTTCCGACTCCTTACGAGTACTGATGTATGCTTGCAATAAGCCACAGCATCCTTTTTGTAGGTGAAATTGACGTCTGAATAAGTTATTTCTCTTTTTTACTTCCATTTCATATTTGCAATGATTCTAACTAACCTGAATATATAATTCCAATTTGAGACTCAGCATATTTCTGAAAAAAAGTCTGCTTAGATTTGCAAATTAAGCCTAGTTTGTAAGTCTGTGAATAATAGAAATTGGTTTTGATGAGTAAAAAGTACTATGATAATTGTACTGACCTCTATTGTGAAAAAAACAAACAAACAAACAACAGACAAAAACAAATAGGTGAAAACAGACTAAGGGAAAGGCCAAGAAAAAGAAAGTGAAGCAGAACCAAAATTCATTTCCAGTTACTGCAGAGTAATCTTAAAGTTCAAGAGAATAAAATTTTTCCATGTCTTGACATTGGCATTGCATTTCTTTCCTGCCATCTTACTGTCTTTATCCCAACTCATGACTCCTAGAACCTCTTAGTGTGTTCACCCCTGCCATCCTACACTCCCCATCTACCCCTACACTAATGAAAAAGAATTCTTAAGTTACTGAAAAGAGTTCCAGTACTAACTGCTTGGATTCAGTGACTAGTAATATTAAAGATAGTGAATACAGCAAAAAGAGGCAGCTACCAGAGATGCAGCAACTGTCAAAACAGCTATCTCAGTGGAGCACAAAGAGGCCTCAGAAGGTCTGCTTGAGGCAGCACAGAACTATCTGAGAAAATGCAACGATGGTGTTGATGTGCCATAGGACATGGTCTCCACAGAAGCTGAAGCAACTACCAGCCCATCAGATGCATTATTCCCATGAGACACCACTACCCAGGTCTTGGACTGCAGGGAGGGAAGGTGCCTCCCTCTGGGGCTAATCAATCACAGGTGGCCTGTGAACTGTGGTGTGGGCACTGAGCTACCAAGTGAAGGAGCTATGCGCAGTGTTAAGCAGACTGCCAAAGGGGCTGAACAAGATAGTGACAAGGTTTTTTACACATATCTTGCAGAGACAAGAGCTCAAGCCCCATGATGCAAGGAAGAAAGGACAAAAAGTGACTGCACTTGGAAGAGGGGTGGATGTCTCCACCCCAAGGCGGGAAGGCTGGAAATTTGTTTTGCTAATCTGAAATTATAGAACAGAGAAAGTGCTCTGGGAAGAGGTAAAGAGGAACAAGACACTCAGCATGGGCATCACAGCCAGCTAAGCCTGAAGAAACTGTCCCCCTAAGAGGACAAGTTGTGTCACAGGCGTTGAGGACTCCCTCTTGTGGAGGATGGTGTCGTGCATCTACTGACCAGATTAGTTGCTTGCTAAGGTCTCAGACCCAGGATGTTTTGGAGAAACTATTAAGGCTTACCAAATTCTCTGACTTACACAACACGCTGTTCATCCAGTGGGCATCAATAATACTGCAAAAGATGACCTTAAACACATCAAGAGTGACTGCAGAGCTCTGGGAGCTACGATAAGGGTGTAGGGGCTAAGGTGACGTTCTCTTCACTCCTGCCAGTGAGGGAGAAAGACTCAGCTAGGTAGGACTGGATGCATCTTGCAGGTCAACACCTGGCTGTGCAGGTGATGTCACAGGGCTTTGGCTCTTCTGAGGAATAAGAACTGCTGCATGGAGATATAGCCCATCTGAAAAAGTAGGAAATGAGCATCTTTGCCAGCAGGTTTGCTAATCTAGTGGGGAGGGCTTTAAAATGACCTCAAGAGAAGACATAGATAACAGGGAGGAAGTAGCTTAGGGAACAAGATGATGGGAAAGACTCTCAAAATTCCAACAATTAACTGGATTTGAAACTACTGAGGAAGACAAAAGGCAATTGGAAGGACTTTATGGATATTGGCAGAAAAACGAAATCTACAGCAAAATTGAGGCCTACTGTTCAATGGGGCAGGAAACCTAGTGACAAAGAACATGGAGTGGTCAATGTACTCAATGACTTCTTTGCCTTTAAAATTTGTGGCAGAAAAACGAAATCTACAGCAAAATTGAGGCCTACTGTTCAATGGGGCAGGAAACCTAGTGACATGGAGTGGTCAATGTACTTAATGACTTCTTTGCCTTTTTTTTATCCATAAAATTTGCTGTCAGGTCTCCTCTGACACTACTAGCAGATTCTAGTGGGAGTGAAACACTGCCCACTGTGGAGGAAGATAGGGTTAGGGAGCACTTAGAGCTGGATGTACATAAGTACAGATGAGATACATCAAGGGGTGCTACAGAAGGTGAATGATGACATTATGAGGTCTCTATCATCTTTGAAAGATCATAGTGATTAAGGGCGATATCTGATGACAGGAAGATGGCAAATATCACATTTATTCTCAGAAAAAGGAAGAAGGAGGATCTTGGGAACTACATGCTTATCAGTCTAACCTCAGTCCCTTGGAAGACTGTGGAGCAAATGATGTAGAAAACCATTTCCAAGCATGTGAAGGACAAGAAATTGATGACAAATAGACAGAATATATTTATGAAGTAGAAATTATTTATGACCAATATGATTATCTTCTACAACAGGAAAACTGGCCCAGTTCCTCGAGAGACAACAGTGGCTGTTCTACATTTTGAGTTTAGCAAGACCTTTGACATGTTCAGCCAGACTAACCTTAGGGCCAAAGTAGAGAAGTTGAGAAGAAGGTGGGTGGGAATCAGCTGGACTGCTACGATCAAAGAGTTTTAATCAATAGTTCAAAATCCAACAATTGCCAGTTGCCCCTAGTATCCCTTAGGGATTCATACTAGGGGGGGGGATACAGTTTGTTTAATTTTTTTTTTTAGCGACCTGGTTGATGAGATAGAGTCCACTGTCAGAAAATTGATGGACAATACTGAATTGGCAGGAATCATCAAGAAACTGGAAGATCCATTCAAAGGATCTCCAAAAGGATGGAGAAATGGCCTAACAGGAAACTCATGAACTTCCAAAATGGTACATAAAAAGTTCTGTGTATGGAAAGAAATATCCTCGTGCAGCAGTACTGGCAATGGTCCAACTTGCTAGAAATCAGCTTTGCAGAAAAGGACCTTGGGATTCTGGTGCACAAGAATTCAATATGAATTGGCAGTGTCCCCTTGCAGCAAAGAGGGTCACAGGCATGTTTGTTTGCCTTAGCACTAGTGTAGCCAACAGGTCCAGCTAAATAGTTCTTCCTCTCTCTTTGACATGTGGGAGACCAGTGGAGGACCATGAAGACGGTCATGGGGCTAAACAATATGACATATGAGGAGAGGTTAAGAGACCTGGATTTGTGGAAGACCAGCTCTGGAGTACTGTGTCCATTTATGGGCTCCCTACTTTAAGAAGTACATTGATATAATAACTTAGTTGTTACTACGATGTACTTTTTTGTTCTGTAGAAGCCACTTTTTTTTTTGTATCTTCACTTTTCCTAATGTGAAAATAACAAGTTTTTCTTCATTCTTGGAAACACTGCTATAAACACTTTTATAATAATCTCCTTTTGCTTGCTGTCTTGTATCTGACAATATAACATCACTAACTGAGAAACTTCTTCCACATAAAATACAGTAGGTGTAACTGTAGTTATTGATATCTTTGTTGATTGACAGAGAATGTTTTCTCTTCTCTTTTCATGGAGTATTTTGTTCTTCTTGGATAACGTAATGTATAACTTTATGCAGTTTGATGATATTATTATAATTATGCTCATGATAGTTATGGCTATAACTTAGGCAGCTTAACATGAATTCAGCCTTAGACCACATGTGTTACAAAGTACACTGTGACAGATAGCTATTGGGAGAATTGATTATTTTTTTCATTGTAAAGTTCAACTTTAGATGCCAAAAAGCATGAACATACATGATGATTCTATCTGCAGTTCTTCTAGAATTCAGTTCTCCTTGCTGTCTACTTACTTTCTTTCTGAAATCTTTTTTTACAAGATTTAAAAGAGTTTTAACATCTCATTTTAAAAGTTCTAAAGAAATGCATACTACTGCTGCTTGAGATCAGAGCATACTATTTGATCTCAAATAACTGGTGGCTTGGGAAAACAAGACAGCTTTCAGCAATGACAGCTCACATCCACTTCTGAAGTGCCAGAGGACTGAATATTCACATTATTCTCTCAGTCATTTCCAGGTTTTTACCTCTGTCTCAGGTTCTCCATCCATCAAAACATCATCTTAGTAAAGCTTCTGAAAGAAATACCAGCTCAGTGTTTTTCTGTAGGAGTCTTCAGTGCTCTTATGAAAGTCATGCTGGCCTATGTCTAAGCTCCGAAGAATGCCTCCTGTCTTTATTTGTTCCACACACATCTGCGATGCTCACCTTAATCTCTTCAATAGCTAGGAACATGCTACAAGCAGCTAATCTCTACAGGAACTAAAGTCCTCCTGTATTTATGAGAGTTACTGAGACTGGAATGTACTTTCCTGAGAGCCATGGAATAGCCTTCATAAAAGAATTCCAGGCCATGACAAAAGAACCTACTTGATAATGCACAACAAAGATGTATTCTACTTTCTGTACTCGCTCAACATTTCCAGTAAAGCATAGAAGCCCACCTTCATAGTAATTTTCTCTAATTTTTCTTTCATGATCTTTCATTATTTTAAGGTTGCAAACATGACATGCAGAAGTTTAGACTAACATCACATTTTAACTGGAAAATATTAAATCTAAATCTTTATGTTTTCTTTAAGATGCGCTATCAGGTCTTGCCAGAAGCCCACCTTCATAGTAATTTTCTCTAATTTTTCTTTCATGATCTTTCATTATTTTAAGGTTGCAAACATGACATGCAGAAGTTTAGACTAACATCACATTTTAACTGGAAAATATTAAATCTAATGTTTTCTTTATGTTTTCTTTAAGATGCGCTATCGGGTCTTGCCCAAGACACCAAAAAAAAAGAATTTTACCAGGCATTTTTTATTAGAAAACCCTCTTTTTGTTTGAATGTTGCAAAAAAAGCAAGATTTAATCATCAGTTACAACCTTAGTGTTGCTATGTGAAGGTTTGATAGATTGAAGTTTCCCCTTACTGTGACAAATGAATTAAATAAGATTTGTGCCCTTAAAACACAAGATGTACAATCACTCCCAGGGACAGATCTTTCAAAAAAAGATGCATGGTCATCTTAGCCGGCTATACAATGGTGTCCTCATCAGTCAAGATCTGAGTGCATAAAAAGGTGTTAAGTCTTAACAGTTGATAATTTGTAGTTTAACCATTTAGCTTACCATGATTGCTGCTGTTGTCTATCTGGAGTTCCACTGGCTTCTGTAGCACTTATATGAAGAAAATGGACACCAGGCCAAATTCTCCTGTCACATTAAGGTGTCTATCCTGTACTTCTTTAAAATTCATGGTTGTATTGTGCTCTAAAAGGCTGTAATCACCAAAAGGGAAAGGTCAAAGACACATTGTGAACAAGCAGAACACAAAACAGTCATGGATCATCTGCAACATTTTAAGCTGCTAGTTTTACATGTAAATATTAGAATAAATGTCAGCAAAATTGGTAAAATAACTGGGAAATAATGGAATAAGAGTAGGAGTAGAAAAGAAGAGAAAAAAGGTGAAGAAAGGCAGTTCTCCTATGAAAATGAACCTCATAGTTCTGTCTCAGACTGCACTGAATTGCATTCTGAGAGAAAAAACAGTTAAGGTTAAGATTTGATACTTTTCCTTAATAAGGAGAAAGAAAAGAAAGTAAGCACACATAGAAGAAGATAATAATGTAAAGGAGAGATCCTGAGTCATCAGAGAATTTGAAGTACAAAACAGAAATTGTGGAAAGACCAGTGAAAATGGAGAGCTGTATCACTGTTCAGTAACTGAGCAGAGAATTATTTTTTACCCTGAGGGATTGCTGGCCTTACTTTGCTCTCACTGCCTACTTGACAAGTGGAAAATGAAAAGGAGAAAGACGCAGAGGGCTGGTATGCCTTGTTCTTGCTTATATTATGGAAATAATGGCTTCTGCCTTCTGTCAAAATATGTGTACTGCTGTCCCAACTCTTGCAAGGGTTACTTGTATTTAAATGCTGTCTCTACTCCCACATAAATATGATATCACATATTGGAACAACAAGGAGAAACTCAGGATCAATTCCACTTTTTCAAACAGATCCTACCCATTCAATCTGCAAGTCAAATGAAACAAAACTGATACCATCTTACAGCAGAAAAAAATGGTAGGTTTGTTTACAGGATTTAACAGCGTCCTTTTATGTATTATAATACTTCTACAGGAGCAGCCTTTTTCAAGATGAACTTTCCATGGTGAAAATGGAAATAAAAATTGAATGCCATGGAGAAGTTTTCTTTGCATCTGTCTTACTGCTTTTTTTTTGCAGAACGTGAATTTTTTATTAATGTTGCCAACTAAAAATATTTACCTGAATGTATTATCAGTGATTGTGATGAATTTTTATGGCATTTTAATGAAGTTCTTCATACTTTCTCATCTTCATCTCTGAAGTATACCTTACCTATGAGACAGTTGGCAGCTGGTATTTTATTTGTATCAGTATATATGCTGAAAGAATCAATGTTATGATTATGTACCTAAAAGGAAATACATGAGAATTCTGCTTATCCCATGAATCCATGGATTTTTGGATACGGGGAAGTGGACTGTGAAAACCAGTACACAATTAATTTATTATCTAGCTACTGATACAATTTTTTATGGAGAAAATATGGAAATATCTCAGTCTTTTATCATTTTGTAGGAAAGAAATCCCAGTACAACAGTAAATTGAGGAGACAGAAGAAAAATCTCATACTCCAGGAGGCAGAACAGTATTCAGTCTCAAACTACAACTCTGTGAGACGTATTATTTTACTGCTGAGCAGTGAAATGTTTTCGTTTGGAATTTGAGAGACATAATGCAATTGAGTAATTCTAAGTAATCTATAACAGACCTATTGATATCTTAAATTTAAAAAGACAAAGAAGACACTGAAGTTTTCACTTGAAAGGCTAGTTACAAATTGCTAAATCTGATGAAGAATGGTATTACATCTCTTAATTTTCCAACCAGTTTGCCAGCCTTGCTAGATGTTGTTGATGACCTACTGAAAGTACCCAGAGTAGGGCAGCACAAACAGAAGGATTTCAGGAAGAATGTTTTGGAAAGTGACGATTACGGCAGAAAGAATTTTATGTGCTGGATTTCTAAGTTATGGTTGGACAATTGATGTCAAAGGAAATGGACACATTTACTAGATGATTGGATAATGAATATCCAAAACTGTTCCCAGACTCATAAAACTCATCAGTCCCTGACAAATCAGAGAATGAGCCATGCAAGTTGTAACCATAACACAAGAGGGAAACGGTATGTAAGGTTATTTCAGTGAAGTTTGAAGGAAGAGAAGACATCTAATATGGTAGAAATACACATACAGTTTTATAAAAATGTCCTATGATGTACCTAAAATTCTTTTTTCTTGGAAAATAGCGTGTCATTTTCTATGGTGCTAGATAAACCATAGATATGGTTTTCTAGATAAACTAGAAAAATGTGACTATACTATCATGTGGGATGCTGATGTCTGTAATTACAAAATTACCATTCCTAAATTGTCACTTCATAAAGGTTGAAGAATCTAAACAGAAGCAACACAGATGCAATTAAAAAAAGCCACTTGAATTATCACTTCAAGTGGTATTGAGATTTCTGACTTTCTCTTACTATATTTTCCTAAATTTCCAGGGAACAACAAAAGAGGTGATGAGTTGTGACTATACTCTGACGTTATCCTAAAGATATCAAAATGAAAAAACACAGTGCACACCTCGTGAATGCTTTTTCACCATTTATATTACATGTTACTCTCTTTCTAAAGACAAAAGTTGAGGAATACAGTTTTCTAATAGCATAGCATACTACTCAAACCAACGACATACAATTCAAAAACATCCAATTTTGGGCTGTAACTTTACCCCTGCCTAGCTTCTTATTCTATAATAAATACATCTTTTTAATCCAGTCGTAAAACGGAAATAATAAGTACCGTGTAACATTCTAGGCTTATTTCACATTTCAATCTTGCTAGGGACTCCTCAAACTGTTTCTGATCTCAGCCATTCCGGGCTTATTCAAAGTCGTGTTATTATTAATATCAGATTGTAGTGAAATTGTCTGAACGTGGTTTTAATATGTAAAAGTAACTGAGTGTGTTTCTTAAATGTAACAATCTTCACCTGACTTTTCTCACAGCATGTATCATACTGGTATATACCTTCTTAAAAGTAATTAAAAGCTTGCATATATTCACCAATTATTTCTCGGACTCCCTACAGGCATAGGAAAACTATACCCCCACATCTATTTTTTACCAATTATTCCCTAAGTCATGGACCTCCTACTAAACCTTAAAGCAAGTCAATAAACAACTTAAACCTGCACACAAAGTAAAAACCTAATATTCTTGTTGACAGGTGAATGCTCACCTGGAGTGGTATTGATTATGTAATTAATTCTGATGTTTCTGCATGAGGTATTACTAAGAGCACTGACTCAGTGACACATCTGACATAGTATCAGTAGTGGAAACAGATTAAGTAACTTTCCTGACACTGCTAAATTAAAGAAGTCTAAACGATTATCTATTAAGAAAAAATATGACAGTAACCATCAAGAAAAAGTTGTATTCTTCAGAACTGACCTTTTACTCATTTAATGTTGCAGAATCCTCCATCACAAAGCTTGCACATGGCAAGCTTGGATTCAGGGTGCAGAAAACATACTCTTGATGTAAGTTTTACTGCCCAACATCTTATAGGTTTCTATTCCCTCTTTTCTTTGAAATGTCCTGATCTGAGACTTGACATTCAAATTATTACTTCATGTGGGTTTACCTGACAGATCAGCTTGCATAATTTAAGATACGATTTTCCAGAAAGAAAATAGCATTTAGATTTTTTTTCTTTTTCATTTACTAACCTAAAACAACAAAATGGGAGTGAGGATTGGAGAAACATGCAGTTGTTGCCTAGAACAACAGTTCCCTTCTTCATATCTTTTGTTCATATTGAGTTTCTCTTCTGCACTTATAAAGAGTTGATTTTCTACATTTTTCATTGGCTGCTAATCTTAACACTCCCCAGCTGGCCTTCCAGTGTTCCCTGGGTAAATTAGCCATCATTTCCTGGGCTAACTGCCAACATGGTCCAACTATTTCTGAACAGAAAAACATTGTATTCTGCAACTATAGACCCACAAATAAGACCATTTCTTACACTCACTGTAACACATTTTGGAGATAGCAAACTACATTCTCACAAAAATATAAATACGTTGAATTTTTGATACTCTCTGATCATCATTGATAATCAAATTCCTTTTATAGGCCCATTCAATCAAATATGATGTTTCCAAAGACAGAAAGAAAACTGAAGGTCTCTGGAGATGAAGGCCAGACAGGGCAGATTTCAAATTACTAGAGTTTGGTTTAGTTAGCTTAATTTATGTGCCTACAATTGCATACAGGGAGTTTCCATGACTCAAAATATTTACTTTGGAAGCTGAAACTATTCCAGTGAAACAGAAAATTCCTTACCAATGTGTTTAAAAGAAAAAAAAGAAGAAAAAAAAAGGAAAACCACGTTATTTTTCCAATTAACAATCTCCTCTTTTAATTTTTAAAGGGAATTATGGTACAACATTTTTTTATAGTATATTTCAAAGTAAAATGATCATTATGCAATCTAAAAATAAAATGGAACATCTCATTTAAGTCAAAGTAAAGTCTGGGACCAACTTAATGCAATACATTTTACAGTGTTTGGGGACAGTTAGTTTGGAGTTTGAATTTAAAGAAAAATAATGAACACATTTTTAGGAAAAATTTTATTTTGACAGCTAGCAGTATTTAAATGGATACAGAGAAAATCACAATTGCACCATTTAGAGGACAGTGCAGATCAACAATAACCTGAAATGCATACAAAATCAGTACTTCCTTTTCCAAGTAGGGCATAAAATTAGCATGGAAAATTAATCTACCATTATCAAGAATGCAGACATCATTTGCTTGTTGACACCTCCATGATTTTAATACACCAGGATAATGTGTTTCACTGAAAATTAAACAGGAGCTATTAATTTCAAGTATCCCAGTGGCCAGAAAGAAACTTCATGAATGTTTCATTCATTTCAGGATAAAAAGATACATATCACTGAGGAAACAGAAACAGCTGTTGTGGTTGAGAATAACAGAACAGTATAAAAAAGCATAACATGCACAGCTCAAGAATGATATGTCAGTGTCAGGAAAAGATAAACATGAGGCAGTGAGATAATTAAAGCTGATAAGATGATGGTTATACCCCACTGCAGTCATTGTTTTATTTGAGGAGATAATCGTTCTTACTCTTTAATTAGAAGTGTACTAAATGTGTAGAGATAGTCAATTCCTACAAGAGAGAGCTTATTTTTTCCTTCACATACTGAAATTTTGTGTTACTTTTCTACAAAAGCTGTGTCAACAGTTTTTTAAATCTTTCCTTAGCATGTACCTTATTGGCAGAAGACTGTCAGTAAAGAGGATTTGAGAGTGATATATTCATCAAGTGACTAAAGAAGATGATACGATAAGGAAGAATGATTTGATTTGATTGCTAGTTATTTAACCAGCCACCAGAAAAAAAACATGGTAGCCAGAAGTTTGTTACCTGAAATCACTCTGCTTTGAAAACAAATGGAGACTTTTGCATGCCTAAAATCAGATGTATTTGATGCCTCCTGAAACAAACAACGGATCTGTTTTGTTCTTATTGCTCTTTCAGAAATTTTAGGAACACACGTATGCTTTTCTACACCATTAGGTTTGCTGATCCATAGCTATAACCATGGTAACTTACTTAATATTTATGGGTATTTGAAGTTTTTAATGAAAAAAACAGTTATTTGAAATGATATGGTATAAAGAACAGGTTAAAAAAAATAAGATTTGTCCTACGAAAAACATCCTGGTGATCCAAAATTCAGAGTGTATTGAACTTATCTTGATCATACATTTTATTTGACTATTCTTTAAAAATTAGAGTGGGCAATAGCTGTATCTGAAACAAGTTAAGTATACTATGAACATTCCTTGAACTTATCTGAGAGAAACAGGTTGAGAATTTGTCACCTTACACCTATCACACTCAAGTGTGTTTTTTTGCTTTGTTTTGTTGTGTCTGGTCTGTCTAACGCCAGAAAAAGACCCTCTACATATAACATCTGTTTAATATTTTTGCATATTTTAATGTGCAGCCTGAAGTAAAAAGCAAGGTTCAGTGAATGATGCATTTCTCACTGAAGAATACTCAATGGCCACCACAGAGAGGAAAGAGAATTTCATAGCTCCTTGAAGCAAAACATAATTAATCAGACACCAACAAGGTAATACTACAGCTTCTTCCCAGCATAACAACTTAGACCTTTACACAGCAATGGAAACACAGCTTTTATTCTCGTTGAGAACTTTTTTTTTTTCCCTCCAACTGGAGAAGGAAAAAGTGGAGGCATGGCGGCCTAGGAAAGATTAAATGAGCAAAACTTTGGAAAAGGATATTGACTATAAAAGCTGAGAATTCCAGGCAAAGAGAAGCAGGAAAAGTTATGCAGCTGCATAAGGAAAATAAGTCTTTTTTTGATTAACCTTATGATAATCTGTATTGCATCTGTGTGGGATCAGTGGAGTAATCAGTGGTCCACAGAGGTCAGCAGAGGGAAACATTTTCTCCTATGACTGTCAGCAAGACTGCAGACTCCCAAGCATGCAATGAAGTACTGGAGTATAGACTTAAACTTCAAGGGCCACATAGAGGTTTTGCTTCCATTAGGTCACAGTGGGCTTGACTCTCATAAAGGATTAAAACAACTCCGAGAAATGTTAAAAGGTTATTCCTCACCCTCTGTAACCCAGTAGTTAGAGTAATTAGTTAGAAATCTGATTCCCATCCTTACTTTGGTGTACT
>NW_009619078.1:229030-254864 GCF_000690535.1 Cariama cristata | reverse complement strand
GGGGGTGGCGGGGGGCACTGGGAGTGGAACTGTGATGAGGAGCACTGAAAGACTTGACTGACTAGAAGGTACTTGGCTCTCAACATCCTGGCACCTTCTCATGTGTCTTCTGAAATTATTGCATTGCTCTTCAGAAAATGCATTGGTAAAATGAGTTAGGTTACACCACTCTGCTGCACTTTACTTTCTGGATTTTGATGAGTGAAAATCTGCCATGGGCTGCAGTAGCTGTCTTGCTAATTGCCTGAGTGGGGTCTTTTCATGCTCCTTTAAGGAGCGTCCAGCTCTTAGGTTTTACTTCTCTCAGATCCCCATCTTCTTTGATCATAGGCAGTCAAGTGCCTACAGTAAGGACCTCCATTGACTGGAGGGAGCTCTGAAGAGCCCCACAATGTCTGTGTCAGGAAGGACTTGCTGTTTTGTTCCTGGTACGAGCAGAGAAACAGGAGCATTGTGAAACAGGAGATGTCCTTGTACCAGATACCTCCGAATGCTTGACTAAGATGTGTTTGTATTTTTCTGTTAGAAAAAAGATATATTGTTGGCTTTGCAGTGGGACAAAATATGTATGTGGTATGTCAGAGAAGAGGCTTCTCTACTTCACCCTCCATCAGTCTTCCTCCTTTTCAAAACTCTCCTCGATAAATCAGTGTGGAAATGGCAGAAATCACGCCCTTTTCTTCCTGGCTTCTCATTGTCGTGGCTGAATTCACAGGATGAGCCTATCAAAGTCAATGGAATTGCCTCAGAAATTAATTTGTCTGGGACAGCTTGCAACAGATGTGCTGTTGGCTTCTGCTTTTATTGTTTCTGTACTTGTAGCATGGCTCTGTTGTGTGAGATCTGTTCCAAGCCCTGAAGAATCTGCAACACAAACTCACTTCAGAGACTGAGATAAGGAAAAATAGAAAGATTTGGCCAATGTCACAGAGGAGACCTGGTTTTAGAAGTTTAACCTGGCCCTTGTGTCTTCTGTGCATGGTCTGATTTTGGACCATGCCACCCAACTGCTATAAAACATGGGTGGGTTCGACCATGGAGGAGGCCAGATGTCTGCTTGGGAAAGTGTCCAGGGCTTGCCATCACCATGTGAAAAGAGAGAAGAAAAGGCCACTCAAACTACTTTCTAATTTGATAGTTGTGTTTGAAATATTTTATCTCACTACGAAGCATTTATTTGTGATAGATGTAACTGAACTCCGTTGGAATCAGGCCACAAGTTACTTGGCTAAGGAGGGTATTGCTGCAGAGGTGGAGGTGCATTGCACCAGTGGGATATAGCTGTTTGCTTCATGTTTGGCCATGAGCCACGACCAAAACTCTGTCAAGAGGACTGAGACAGCTGCTCTAATGCTATATATGTCTATGCTATGCACTCTGGGACCTCCATTCAAGTGCAGATTAACATTTAAGGTGAAAGAGGACAAAGAAGGGAAGCAGCTTGCTCATCTGCTGGTCTCCACCCAGACATGCCCACCCAAAGAGCTACAAGCAAGTAAGAATCACTGTATCCTCTTAGGAGAGCCATAATGATATTCGGAAGGTCAGAATCTTGCTGGAAATACCTCAGATATACTAGACATTGGTTGATAAAGGAGAAAAGAGGAAAAGTATTTTGCTCAGTGAAAAGATAAATGAACAAGACTATCAGCCACAGTGCCAGCAGAATTGCTACTGGCGCCAGCTTCACTGGAGAAGTAGCAACAGCAATGGCAAATAATTTTAATAATCCCTAGCTGATATCAGCATCCTTCTGTTCAAGTATGTAGCTGAAGTCAGAGCATAATTAACCTTGGCTGGGTTATAAGATCAGCAATGTCCTGAAGAGACTTGCACTGAATGCATATATACTGTCACATATGTAAGTAGGAAAATCGTAAGAAGAGCATATGGAAAGCTTACCAGAAATTTTGCATATGGCATTTCACAGCTAAATATGAGCATTTATAGGAATGAAACATGCTAAAGGTGAGATATAAGGCCTAAGCCTTTCTAAAAGAAATTGGTTTGCATCTCAGGAGTGCATCCAGAGTTACAAGCAAGATGAGACTCAGGTACCTACTTTCATGGTTGCCAAAGTACTAGTGTCCTATGTAACTAACTATGACTATCAAAGTACTATTGATTTGGTTTATTCTTCCTTAATACACAGTTCAGCTGTCATGTTCTTCCACACCAGAGAAAAAGATACTACCTCCCCAGAAAACACTAGCAGGCAGTTTTGGACAACTGTTCCTGCGTTGTGTAATTTTATGAAGAGACTCTCATTTTCTGTCTTAGTGACTGCCAGCCCATCTGTGATGGGCAAACAGCAGCCGTCATTGCAAGACTCTCGGTAAGACTTTATCCTGTTTCATCCTCCAGAATTGTAATGTATTTAGGTAAGCAAAAGCCCCAAAGTTACTACTTCAATATGGATTAAAACCAGATTTTCTCATTTAAACATGTTTTATTGAGATAAGAAAGATAAAACTTGGAAAATTAGTGACCAGGTTTTTGATCTGAGAACCAAGCCTGGAACAGAGCAAGCAAACATAAGCACCGTCATGCTCTTCCATCGGTAATATCTTCTCGCACAAAAATGGAGCATCTATCTAATATGGAGAAAATGTGAGGAGAAACAATTTAAATGAAAGGGTGTCCTAGGATGGGTGATGAGATTCAAGATGAGGCTTGAGACAGAAGAAAAAGAAAAAAAAAAAAGAAAAAGAAAAAGAAAAAGAAAAAGAAAAAAAAAGAAAAAGAAAAAGAAAAAGAAAAAAAAAGAAAAAGAAAAAGAAAAAGAAAAAGAAAAAGAAAAAGAAAAAGAAAAAGAAAAAGAAAAAGAAAAAGAAAAAGAAAAAGAAAAAGAAAAAGAAAAAGAAAAAGAAAAAGAAAAAGAAAAAGAAAAAGAAAAAGAAAAAGAAAAAGAAAAAGAAAACCCACCCCAAAAGAAACAATCACATATCATGAATCTTTTATCTATTCTGATTAAGTTTTAATGACTTACATTTCTTCTTTGTGTTAGTTAAAATATTTTTAATATCTTTCTATAAAATAAATTTCTTCTCTGACAGAAGAAAAGGTGTAAGTGATATTCTCAAGAACAACTACTATAATTACACTGTGGTTATGATGAGATGATAACATAGCTACATTGCAGTCAACTTTGAGATACTTTTCATGTTCCTTGTTCACATAACTGACAGTTCATCTACGTGATGGTGTTGTTGATTTTTTTTTCTCTATTTCTTTCATGCTTAATAAGCACAATTTGTGACATAGTAGTAACAAAAGTATTTTACCCTAAAATATATTTATACAGAAACAACTTCAAAATTACAGAATAATTGAAATGCTACTACCATCTACAAGCAGTTCTATGTAATGAAGTGTACAACCATGAAGGTACAACTGGCAACTTTTGAAGTGATCAGATACTACAGTGGGAGATCCGGTAGGAAACTGAAGTCAGATGTCTTAAAAAATATTAGTGAGTCTTCCTTCAGCTGACATATCAGCTCCATGGAAGGATCTATGCTCAAAACATGCAGTTCACTTATCTTTATTTGTTTTAAATAGAAGATTCAAAAATAGAGATTAGTATACAGTATATTGCCTCTTTGCTCATCTGAGTATTTTAATATAGTTTCAGCTTTAGCTTTTTGTCCTATCAACATACCCTTAACTCCAGCATAACTAGGAACAAGCTGAAAGTAGGAATCTTTGACTTATGAATTAAAATGTGAGTCTGATAATTAATGAATTACAATAGCAGCACTGCTCTCTATTTTGAGCTAAATGAATTAAAGAGGCTAGGGGGATTCTTTAATAACAATAAACATGGAACTAATTCCTTTTTATGCTCTATGATCACAAACAAAAGATCTGATAAAAATAATTTCATTTAATGTCCTATTTTTGGAGAAATGCATAGCTAGTATTTAGGAAGACTCTTATTGCTCTGATTTATCTATTAATGAAGGAAAACCTAGTTAATTACCTAATTTGCATGATATTTTGCTTCCACATAGATGCTGGGATGAGCACTGGGGAGAGGTTTTGCATCAATCTGTTTTTAATAAGGTAATGAAGTTTACTGGGATGACTCTGCAGATGAAACCATTGGATGTTTTTCTCCTGTTGAACTGAGAACTTGTAAATCAAGGTAGAGATCGAACAAGCTCGCAACCTGAGGAAGGCAAGACCTTTCCTCCTACACTGTCAAGGTCCTGCTACTGTACTGGAGCTGCAAATCGATAACCTGCTTGAGGTCCCAAATTATTGTCCCATGACCTTGAGTGGAGGCAGTGAGAAGGATATAGTAGCTTGTAGCTTCCCATCTCTTACCTTATTCCTTGCCTACTGCACTGCACCGTTGCTCTGAAGCAGGATACAACCTTGAAAACTGCCAGCCAGAGCCAGGTCAGTAATATCAAGGCAGAAAGTGGTAGGTCTACTGCTGCTTTTGTCTCCTTTTTACTTTACACTTTCTGTGCTCCATGGCGTTTCTTGCCACTCTGTCTGTCACTCCTTTGTCCCGTTGTGTCAGGAAGCCTTTTTTCAACCTACCTATCCTCCTGTATGTTTGATGTTTCTGCACCCTATGTATCTGCCAGGAGATACTGCCTTAAGAAAAAAAGAGACACATACAATTTTACCTCAGGCCTTCCCAAGCCCTGTGCAGCAGAGGGTCTCATTTGCCATGTAAAGATGATTTGTACATGAATGCAACTTCCCTAACATTAGCTATTTAAAACTAAGGCATCCAGTCTAAGTCAGTTAGTTGTCCAGGCTGAGCCTGCGGTGGCCAGACAGAGCAGTACCTCCAGGGAGTGCTTCTTCCCTT
Organism: Cariama cristata; assembly: GCF_000690535.1. Classification (NCBI taxonomy): domain Eukaryota; kingdom Metazoa; phylum Chordata; class Aves; order Cariamiformes; family Cariamidae; genus Cariama; species Cariama cristata. Next base: position 250,036 of record NW_009619078.1, on the reverse strand, counting down.
CCCGAGGTGGGGGTTGGAAATAGTTTTGAATCCCTGTTGATGTTCTCTCTCTCTGTTGACAAGAGAGGAAGCCAAGGACAACAAATTTAGATTATACATAAAACTCTACATGGCTAAAGTTAGGAGAGATTTATTTCATCCTTAGGGTCTTCTGAAAAACTCCCGCATGCTCTATGCAAGCACAGAAAAAGTGCCATTATATATGAAAACTCATGAAACAAACTAGGTCTTAAAATGCAAACATCTGCTGTTGCAGAAATGAGGGCATTTGGCAGGAAAGAGCTTTCCAAAGAACAGTCCATAGTCTTCCAATCTCTGCTGCTTCAAGTAACAGCTACAACGTATGAGCCATTTAATACTGAAAAGAGGGCAGGCTCTCATCACTGGAGATAAATTACTAGTTCTGGAGACTCAGCTACAGCATAAAAGTAACAACCAGCTAAAAAAAAATATATTGTCCTAATTACACTGGGTCATATATTGAAATATGGTAATTTGAGTGCTGAGTCACCAAGGGTACTGAGGAAAAAGTTTCCACTATAAAACAAAATTGGTCAAGACTGTGTTTTCTGGTTTTAAAACCATCATTGGGAATAAGATAAATAAAACCACATGGGCTTTTGATCTAATTGATGCAATTGTGCTTGATTTTAATCCATCATTTTTAATACATTTGGAGTTTTATGCAGATGATTTACCTTTGTTTCTAAAATGAATTTTAACAAGTAACATGATATTGAAGCTCAAAGAGCAATTTGAGCTCCTTATTATCCAGGGCAGAAAGACTGTGGCTATCTCTGGACCCAATGGAGAGAGGTAGATGCCTACATAAAAGTTCATCTTGTGTATCTTAGCTATTCAAAACTTAGACTTATAGCCTAATTAGTTGTCTTGAATCTTTTTATAATTGCTGGTGACAAGCAGGTAGCCTAGAAAGTGATCAATCCTATGTATTTTACCTATTCAGTGGTATGGTGAGGTGCCTGTCTCTCTCCACTGACTGTAGATGGACTCTTACAAGTAGTTTAGACCAGATGTGTAACTTTGAGATCTCTAAAATTAGTGTAATGAATCCCACCTGTGCAGTAGATGATCTTCCATGTGCTCCTAAATTTAAAACTGCATTGTGTTTAGAGCAAGCAAAGTGTATATTTTACCTGGATATTCTACAGCACTCCATTCAAAGCTGGGGGGGAAGAGGGGGTGGATTTGTATTGTCTGTTGTTGAGGGGGTGTTATGAAATCACAAATTGCCAAGACATTGAAATTTCTAGCTTGTTGGACATTAAACATAAATGTCATTAAAAGACAATATGTACTTGAAAGAGCTTGCAAAAAGTATAGTTTAATGTCAATGGAAGCCAGTAGAAATCCTATTAACTTCAATTAGTATTTGCATCAAGATAGCCATAATTCAAGGAAACATCTCTGTTTATGAAAATATTTAATACTGATGTTAAGTACGACAAACGTAAAACACTCCTGAAGAAGAATGTGTTCAGCATATACTTAATGGCTGTGCTGAATTAAGGCATTTTGAATGACAGGAGAACCATGAAATTATCATTCTCATGAAAAGCTGTTGTAGTGTACCAAAGACATGCCTGAACTACTACTCATTCAGACTTGCTTTTACAGTCAGTGGAGAGAAGGAGGTCGATACAAAGGGTAATCATCCCTCGTATGGTCTCAAGAGGGTACAGGGCAACTGCTGCTCCTTTGTCACAAAGGAGAAGACTGTTCTCAGATATCTCACCCAGGGCTATCTATGAGGGCAAAGGAGTGCCACCTCCAGCGCCAAGTCCCTCTGACAACATCCATATCATAAACATCTGACCATGCTGTCCCATTTGGATGGAGAGATCCTTCCTCAGTGTTTTTACCTGAGTGTCTTTCATGAGTTTTAACTCTGGCAGAGCGTGGGCTAAATAACCTGGTGTGTACCAGGCCATTGTTCATCTGTGACTTCTCTGAGAATAATGCAAGATCTGTGTAGCTCTCATGCACGTGAGATAATCCTCTTGTGGCATGCCATGTAAACCTAATGGCACGTAATTGATAAGAGATAAAAAGATTTCCAAATGCAGGCTTTAAAAAGTACTTGGCTTCATTGAAAATTTTCCTGGCAGCCTCAGTTTCCCATGCATTGTGCAAGGGAGCACAAATGTCATCTGACAATACAAAAAGAAAACAAGATTATAAAAGTCTCAACTCAATTATAAGGGTAATCAGCAACTTTCCCTGTTTTCTAAATGCCTCCCTGAGCTTAGTCCAATAATCGCCTATAGGCATTTTTGAGATTTTGATCTGAATCGCCTAGTTGCCAGAAAGACAATGAAGTAGGACTAGATCATAATGAAAAGGAAAATGTAGCCCAGCAGATTTCAGTATCAACCTAACTACAATTATCATAACATAGAAAGCATAATACAACATTGGGACCCAAAATTCTGCAGCAATGTTTCCATACTCTCCTTCCTATTTTAAATTCTGATGCTCTTGAGGAATGATATAAAAATTTCCAGTTTGACTAGGCTAAAATTTCTGGCTCAAAGTAGCACACAAATATGTGGTAGAACTAGCATAAATCAGTCTCAGTCTGATGAAGCTTACAATGAATTGTGCTCTGCTGTTTTACCCAAGCATTTTTCCCTTAGCATTATTTTCAGCCCTGGGTGATGCATTGATGGAGCCCATTGCTTCACACAGCACAGGCTCACAGACACAAGCACATATATCAGCATTGTGTCCATATTTGAATCAGGGTGACATCACTACCAAGTATTGGTAGCCTTTGTTTTCTAACTACAATGATGGAAAATCGCAGAGAAAAAACAGCTAGTAGGAAAACCGTCAGTTCCAGAATTTAATAAGGAATCAGCTGGTGAGTTAAGAAACTTACTTTCAAGAAAAAGATATTTGAGAACAACAAAGAACATAAATTAATCCCTTAAATCCTCTCCTCTCCTCTCCTCTCTTTTTTTTTTCAGAAGAACATCTTACTCGGGCATCTTAAAATCACTGTAAAAGTCACCTCTGGGAATAATAGTCCAGGCATCCCTGAGTTTAAGCTCTGCTTGACAGCAAAATAATGTGATTCCTCTCTAATTGCCATAAACTTAGTGCACTTAGTGCAACTAGATGTCAAAATTTTAAATTCCCTTATCAGACTCGCATTTACTTACATTATCCATTGAGATAAGAAAATGATCTTAAAATAGAAGTAAATATATAAATGTATGTTTGTATTTCTAAGGATAGAATTAAAGTGTCTTGTTTCATTTGTGAGAGCCTTGCAATTTTTTCTGCGGTTGAATCTGAGTTCTGACAAAATAAGAACATGCTCTCTGGGCTGATTAAACCATTAAACCAATTTCACAGCCTCGGCAGATGAGGGTTGGAGGTCTCCTGATACAGTAATGGTCCAAGCTCCACTCCCAAGAAATGAGAGAGGATTATTTCAGGTTTGTTGAGGGCTGGGATTTTTATGAAGGATTTATTGCCACATTGCATTGATCTGTGCTAAAAGATTCTTCCTTCATGAGGAAAAGCAGCTGGCACTGGAAGTTTTCAAGTAAAATTCTTTGTAGGACAGAATAACAAACTAGGCCATTGTGATTTTCTGATGTGACCTCCCTTCCAGGACTGATAATAGAAATTCTAGCATTTCTGGAACCAAGTGAGTAAAACAAGAAAAGAATGAAAGACAAGATGCTCTCATCTTCTTTGTGCTGCTACCTTAACTCCTTTGAATTTGGCGTGAGGCCTAGATTCATGGCTCTTGTGAAAAGGACAGGTGGGATTTTTTCAAGGTGGTACCCTAAAGTGAGTGAAAATGTCTGAAAATGTAGGCTGCAATCTTATTCCCCAAGTCCACTGCACAGGGTCAGACAGAAGGAAACCAGGCAATAGGCAGAGAGTAGCTGGGAAGGAATATCACTGTGGGGAATAAAAACATTTATCAGGCGAGCGTAGGAGCAGAGAGAAGCCCTTGGCAACAGGTACAGTCCCTGTAAGTTTGACAGTAATGACAGCCCAAAGGAAACCTGGCTCTTGCAAAGTGGGGAAAAAAAACCAACTCAAAACAAAATAGAGAAGGAACTTGCATAAAGAGGAAAAGGACTAGGCCAAAGGAAAAGGAAAAGTGAGTTTGTTTAAGGACTGGCCATGATGCTTGAACAGACAGAGACAGAAACACTTTCTAGTGAGATGGAGGTGATGACAACCAGGAATACACGTTCCAGGCTCCTCAGCCACCTCATAGCCTGTAACAGACAACAGCCTCATGCTGAAAGAAAACCCTCGTCGTCATCACTGTTTGGATGTTTGCCCGTTCTCCAGCACCTATTGGTACAAGCATCTCCCCTGCAGTCCTTGGTCTGTAGAGGGTATGACTGAGGCTACGTGACATCCTACTCATTGCTGGGAAGTGCATTTCTTCTTTCTGTTGTGAGTTCATTTCTCATTCATTCCTACTTGCACACTGTTACACCTCTCTCCTCTAATGATTACACAGTCCTTAGTCAAACAGAAAAGCACTTCTGAAAACAAATACTCCGTTGTAGGACAGGGGGAAAAATTGTGAGGTTAATTCACCAGAGTGAAGCTGGTATGACCAGGTACTGTTCCTTCACTGATGCACGTACTCTTCTGATATTTATTATTGCATTCCCTTTGCCTCATTTTTTATTTTCCTGAGAGCATGATATAGAAACTTCCTCCTTCACTGGGTTTTGAAGACAGAAAGTTGTCAGGAACTGCCTCTGAATTAGAACCCTTTCTTCAGCTCATGGTTAGCTTCCTGGAAATGCATCGTATCATCTATTTGACATCTTTCTCTGATGCACTCTGAAGCTCCCCTTGCTCTCTCCTAACTTCAGACACTCATCTGAGATGTCTGCTTGCCCAATAGCTCTCTGTAGCCAAAGAGAAGGAGGGATCTCCAGCAAGTGTTTCTGATCTCAGTAACCTATCTCTTCCCAGTGATTATAAGGAAGACCAGTGCAACTAACTACTAGTGTAGGTACCTCTTAATTGCCTAAAATTAGGTGGGATGAAGCCAGGAAACAGCACCTAAAACTGAATGCCATATTCCATGTAGAAGCTATACAGGCATTGTACCCACCCCATCCCTTAGGCTGTTGCTGATCTAAACTGGATGAGCCTTTCTTCGAAGTCATGTAATACAAAACCCACCTGCTCGATCTGGTCTTTTTCAGCATTAACCATCACTAGTTACTCCGTCCCTACTTACATGAGTATCTAGAACTTGTTTTCCTTTTTGTTATTAGACACTTTTCATTTTAACAGTTTTCATTGTGACTTCTGTCCATGAAAATAATTCTGTTGAGTTTCGCTGATGGCATTTTTGAGACACAGTCAGCTCAGGCTAAGAGAAAACAGATTGAAAGAGGTGATCTCCTTTACAAAGAGACAGAGCCCCCACCATTCCTAGTAAACTGAAGGTAATCACTTATTCTTCAGTCTCTCCAAAACTTTATTTGCTCTATTTTTGGATTACTGAATCATGTGTACAACTATAAGCAACGAAGCTGGAGCCTGGGAGGCTAAAATATGAGAGCAAAATCTCATCTAAACTTTGCAGTAGACTTCTGTGATAATTGCATCCAGCATCATTCACCACCACTAGGGAATATTCCATGATTTATCACTTTAATCTATTTCTTTGTTGCCAGTTTTTGCTAAAAGGAAAAAAATCTATGGATTAGCTATTTGACTGATATGAATAGGAATACTTCCAGTTAACTCTGTGGGTTTATGTTCTCGAACACCCTGTGGTAGATCTGGTGCTATTTATCTCTCATGGAAGAAAGCACAAATGCAATGGAATAAAAAATACCTTGACACATCTGTGGTCTTGCAAGAGCCACGCTTCTGCAAAATGTCTTCCTCAGTGCAAAATAGCACTAGCCTTTGACTATCACATAATCAAATAACAATATTAGCAAAGGTACAACCTTTGATACAATTGAGAATATTTATATCTGCTTTCTTTATTTTATTTTTTTATTTTTTTTTATTTTATTTATGCCATACTGGATACTTTGAGGGACCAAGCAAAAAATTCAGTTTTTCTCGACTGGAAAGTGAGATGGGAGTAATCATATAATCTTAGCTGGCCTCACAAGGGAAATTATTTTCTCTCTATTTAATACTAGTGAGAACTATATTGTGTTAATTGAGGGAAGAAAATTTAAGAAAGTTGGTCTGTAAAAGCATGTTACTTTCTTTAAGCTTCAAGGTGTGGGTGTTTCTCCTAAGAATAAAGGAAGCACATAAATTTATGTTGTTGTAATTTTATAACGAATGTCTCTAGCAGATGGCACATTTTAACGAGGCTGAAAAACCCCTGTGGGCTCAGAAGAAGAACAGGCAACATAACAAACATTTCATAAGGAAGTTAAATCCAATATATTTAAAAATAAATGAAGACTTTTTTCCAGTAGCCAACCTAGATACTGAATGTTTTTATTCTCAGGGGTCTTTAAAACAATACAAACTCCAACCATTTTAAATGTGCTTGAAAACAATTTTGGTCTCCTCTAGGATGTTTCTTGTTAATGTGTTACCTCTGGTTTCCACCATAGGCATGCTTGAAGAATTCTGTAGAGAATTACTAAAAATGACAGTGTATTTATATTTCCTAAGGGCTGTGAAAGAAAAAAATCATCCCTTCCCTAACTTCCGTCAGGACAGCCTCTTCCTTGGTGTAACTTCTTAGATGACTAGAAATCTACTATGAATAAAATGAAGCTGAACCAATGGAGCTCATTTATACAGGACTGCTCCAGAGTAATTTAAGACACTTTAGCAGATGTACTTGGGTTTAAGACAGTATAATGAAATGGTAATTCAGAAAAGTATTTAAGCATAGACATAACTCCATCTCTGTTCATGCTTAGCTTTAAACATGCATTTAAATCCAATCACTTAAGTATATGCTTAAGTATTTTCCTGAATGGGATACTTTCCTGAATCACAGCCTAGAGTCTAGAGTGATGTTCACATTTTATGACGTGCTGTATATTTAGGTAATGTCACACTTCACAGGCAGTCAGAATGGGAAACTTACAGAGGTAGTGACGTTTTAAAACAACCTTTTTGTTTATTATGCAGACTCGGCTTGTAAATCTATGTTGAAGGCATTTTTTATTTCTTTTTCTACTCAAAAAATAATCTAAATTGCTTATTTTTTTCCAGAGAGCTTCAGTTACTTCACCATTATTTTTCTAACTCTTAGTCAGTAGATCTGGACAGCCCCATTAAAGATGGTGAGGAAAATCAGGGGATGTATGCTATATGGTGAACAATATAGTGGAATTTCAAAGGTCTGTTGGAATACCTTGACAAGTCAAAAATGTTAACTATTGAGATAGCCACTTCTGTTTCACATCCAAGCATTTACAAAGCTCTCTCTTGAAACACACACTATGTCTATTTATTTTTTCTTGGACTCTGAACTGCAAGATTTATGATACTTAAAAAGTTCAGATCTTGCCCACAAATCAGTCTTTATAAAGATCCTTTTGAGAGATTAATCTCTTTCAGAAGATCAGTCATTACAGGGAAGAGGATGGGGAACTTGAGAAAAAAAAATCTCTTTATATCCTGTGTATCACCTAGCATGATTAAGTCTTTGGATATTATTTGAAAATAAATAAGCCATAATTATTGTAATAAAATCACTTCTTAATATTTCTCAGTAGAAAGAGGTACGTATCTTAGGTACCTGGAGGATTTCCTTTCCCTCTCCAGTGACCAAAGAGGGAGCAGAGAGGATCATTATGGACTTGATTCCTTTCACCTTGGCTGAAGATAGGGAAGATGACTCCCAGCCACTCTTGGTGTCCATAACGTTCTCTTTGCTATGGACTGATTCTGTATTGCAGTAGAGGCATCTCCATTTCCAGACACTTCTAGATTCTCTGATACCACAAGGCGGTAGCTAAGGAAGTGTGACATAAAATCATGCTTCATTATGGCGTATATGCAGACCAGTTTTGGGCATTTGCACTTATGTTTCCCCACTTTTTCTTTCTAAAGCCTAGCTGATCATTAAACACTTTGTTGAAAGCATTCTCAGCTAAAGAATTTCTACATGAAAGCACATGCTTTCCCCCTGGTGTAATGCTTCTTTGAGAAAAACAAAAGAAAAGTATTGACTCTGCTTTTCAGCAAACACTTGTTTTTAGGCAAAAAGCAACACAGTTTGACTGCTAGACATCTGGTGGTTTCCAGTTATCTGGAATTGGTTAAAAGTTCCAGCTACCTGAAACTGGAAACAGTAAAAAAATTAAGACATCCCTTGAAAAACTTAACTAAAATATGAGCTTTCTGATAGAAAATAGCTTGTTTTTCTCACTGACTGACATTCTGAACTGTTCTTTATAAGCACAGCTTCTTGAAATACAGTCTTATTCTGAATGAGATTTGCTGTGGGTGTGCAGCTAATTTTGTGGAAATATATCTGCTGTGTTCACCTACATCTATTTAGATATCTTGTGTAAGAAAAGAAAGTGGGCTGATATTTCTTCATGCTTCAGGCTCTTTGTGTTCTCTACGCCCTCACATTTCTGAACTGATAGCGTTACTGGTGCCACTACCACAACACTGCAGCTGAATACTCTTGGCTATTTCTGCAATTAGATTTTTGTTTAGATTAATGTCATAGAAGATAACTTCTTCCTTCCCCGCATTTGAATCTCTTCAAATAACATATATTATAGTCTTTGAGCTATAAAAAACCTATGCTAATGCATTTCTAATCCTGACAGATGTCTCTGGACAATATTTAGTAAAATATATTTACTGCCAAATGGCTTTTTAAACTTAATGGTCCATTGTTAAAAATGGTATTTCATGGTAATTTGAGTTCTTTCTGAATTTAGGACACTTCATTGTGCAAGAAAGTAACCTCATCAGAAAGAAAAGTTAATTGATATGAGTGGTATCCTGCTTTAGTTTCCAATTTATACCTTCTTGCCTAGTACAACTAAATCTGTTTTGCAGGAGAAATGCACAGTGAAATAAAAAGTTATTTAAATCCAAAAAGTGTGATTTCCAAACCCATTTTTATTAAAGCTTGCAGTATGTTTTCCTGGCATTATATCTGAAATGCTTTAGCACTTCCATATCCCCTCTTTTAAAAAAAAGCATTGGCAATGTGATCCAATAGAGTGGGAAAAGGGAAAAGCACAAGAGAGGATGCAAAGCTTTGCCTGCTTCATGTGACACGATGCGTACAGCAGGTTGTACCATGGTATTGGTAGGACATCCTTTGTCACCTCTCCTTCTCTCAAACTCCAACCCTTCTAGTACATTTGTGGTCTTTTGTGATTTGGACTCATGTTAAAGCACACAACCACTACAAGATACTGTAAATTTGTCATTAAGCTGAACTACAGGTTTAAATCAAAGTAAATGCTTGCGAAGATGTGAAAAATTATGTTCCTTCATATCTCCACATCATCTTTGGAAAGACAGAAAGGAGAAAAATAACATTCTTTGGTCTCTTATTTTCCACCGTTACAAATCAAGAAAGCCTGAATTATCTAAATTAAACTTTTCCATTTATATTTACTCTTTTTGTTCTTCTTGATGTGTGCAAGACTCTGCCGATGTTTGCTGACCTCACAGAAAATGCTTGCTGAACATTGATTGAAGAACTTGACTTCCAGACATCTTGGCTAAGACAGATGCTGGTTTTATTATAAGATATACAGTACCTTTTTAAAAAAGTCACCTTGGGAGATTGTCATATTGCACTAAGAACTTATTGTTGCAGTGACAGCTTAACCTTATTCTATTTTTTCTAAAAATGTTGTGCAGTAAGAAAATTAATTATGCAAGCTGAAGGGCAAGACCCAGGGCAAAAAAGTGGAGGAAGAAATTCTTTCTTAGCTTTTGAGGAAAAAGATAGGTCAAATGTATTAATTTTCCCTGAGCTGCAATGATAGAGAAAAGCAGGTAGCAGTGGGGAAGTTTACGAGTGGATAGGCTGAACAAACATCGCTTACGGAACTTGGTACCTGCTAGTGCTGTTGAGAATGACTTCCAAACATGTTCAGATAGTCACCATAAACTAGTGCACCTTTGGATCATTCCTGTCTTCTGGAAACAAAAGATCTAGTTCTTGCCTCCACAGTTGTTTAGTATGGTATAAAACAGAGCATGACAAGATAAAAAAACAACCACGTTTATCCTGTGTTTCCTACTTGACAACTACTGCTGTCAATATTAACTTCTTGTGTACTTTATGTACTTCCACTCTTGGCACTTTCTCTAGTCATTGTCATATATTCATTTTACATATTTTCCTCTTCCTAAATATCAAATTTACACGTGGAGATTATATAAGTCCCTCTCCAATGTCAAGTCTGTCATGGCAGCCATGATGAGGAAGCTCCAAGTGGGATCTTCAAGGAAGAAGGCTTTTATTTCTGTGACTGCTTCCTAACGACCAAACAATCCCAACAATTCAATAATTGTTGAAACAATTCACTCTGGTTCCAAGTCTGGGACTGAAAACATTCCAGATCTCTTAATGTCAAACTGATAAATGTAGGAATACATGATGTGTAAGTCGGAAAGTTTCACCTGACAGGGAGAGAACTTTATATGGGGCTTCTGTTATAGAGGAGTGTCTGATGTTGGAGAACTGGAGAGAGGCAGTGGGGTTGTCTAGCACCCCATGTAGGAGTTACATAGCATTTAATTGCCAGACATATCTGTATGAGAGTAATCACAAAGACTATTTCTTGACATCGAAGGAGTATCATGGCCAACAAGGGAGGAGAAGAAGGTGAAAAAATGGGAAAAATGAACCAGGGGTAGCAAGTCAGGTATTAGATGAGATTTGTATCTCTCCCCTCTATTTTAAAGGATAACTGACAACTTTATCCATTGCAGAATACCGCAACCTCTTTGCGGAAGAGTTCACTAGTTTTTTTAATTCTGCCAAGGGACTGTGTCTAAGTTTACAAAGCCGTTTACTGTTTGCCCATCTGGCAACATGCAAGCAAAACACATGAATAAAAGAAACAACTTCTTTAGGCCTTCAAGTTGGAGAGAAAATGTCACTCAATCCAGGAAAGATAATTGAATATGACAAAAACCCTGAACCTGAAAAGTATTTGGATATGTTATCTCACTGATAAGGTAAGGGTTAAGTTCCTGTGCACCTTAGAAGGTTTAGGGAAGATCAGGGGCTTTTTTATTCATAAGACACCTCTACCGATTAGTTATGAGAAGAAAAAGCATAGAATTACTGAACTGTGTTAATAATTTATTCTGACAGTCTGAACAAGCAATTGAATTGAGACAGTTTGGGAGTCTCTGTTTACTGATAGGGGAGAAATATTCAAGAACTTAAAGGCAAGGAGTGAATTGAGAGTGAAAGTTTATTAATACATGATTGAATTTACTACTTCAAGAAGTTGTTTATTACTATGTTATAGCTCTTTGGTCTTCATCTACAGAAGATTTATTTACAGAAAAGGATATTTTGGAAAGGCCTTAGAATTGTTAGGCAGACACTGAAACATAAAATCATTAAGACAGTAAAAATTTAGAGGGAAAATCCTGGAGGAGCACAGATAAGATGTACATTGGTCATCATTCCTATGCAAAGTGTAAATTAGACAAACAGGAAAAAAATAAGGTAGCTAGATGGAGGGCTTTTTTTTTTTTTTTAATGAAGACTGAAAACGAACTACACAGAAAAAAAATATTTGTTATCACAGAAAACTAGAAAGACCACAGACTGATCTTGAGCTTGTTTTATCTGGTTTAAGTCTCTTAGTTTCAGTACTATGATGCCAACTAAGTCTTGCTGAGCTGTAAAAGCTTTGTAAAAACCAAAGTAGAAGGCAAAATTGAAATTCTGAAACTCACAGAAGCCAGAGAAATAAAGGGTGAGCTATGCACAGCATAGCTGTCCGAGCTGGTTCCCTGAGCAAGTCATCGTAGATTCCCTTTGTAATCAACGGGATGAAATAAACACCATTGGATCATAATTCGTCTAATGTAGAAACCCTTCTAGACTGAAATGAATTGTCCCCTAAAAGCATTCCTCTTTCATGGATTAAAAAGAGTGTCTAAACAGCTAGCTCAGTTACACATGTTCAGATGAACCCCACTCCGGATATTTCGTAAATATATGAAATTCCAAGGAAGAAAATAGAGTCTCTTTGATTCTAAGTAGAATCCATATGTAGCAAGGAAGAAAAAAAATAATAAATTGTAGCTTGGATTCCCATACTTTTAAGTAGTTATGCATCTAATAACTGGTGGAAGCAATGGCTGTACCCGTAACAGTTACTAATACTGTGCCACTCCTTATTTTTTATCCTGGTTGCCAGCTGGTATTTTCTGAAAACATCCATATGTTTCAATTCTCCTAGCCTTCAAAAGAGAGCGACCATATCCAAATTTCCTATTGGGAATGGTTCCTGGTCTATAATACATTCTAAACTGTGCCTGGGAACTATTTGTGAGAATACTACTCAGCCCAGACCAAACTTGTGCCAGGGACCTCTCTGACAATCAGAAATACGGCAAAACAGATTTGCAGTGCCTATTCCAGGGAGTTGTTTAATATACTGATATGGAGGTACCCACTAACAATTACTTTATAACACAGCTTTAAGAATTTGGGCTTCAGTAACCTGTAGTACACTTCAGTAGAGACAGTGGTAAAAAAATACCTCAGTGTATGTTGGATCCAGCTCTGAGTTATCTTGTCTCCATTTTCAATAAAATATAAAAAGAGATTTGGAAGCTACAAAAGGAAGTGATGATCTGGTGAGAATGAATGACAGCTGGTGCTGATAAAGGGGAATATTTGCTGGATAATCTAAGTATATGTGGATATAGGAGATACTATCAATGGGAAACAGGGATCAAAGTGATCACTGGCAAATAACTGAAGTCAAAGCAGACCAAAAGAACAGAAAATGACTACATGGTTTATTTCTGATCACTTTATGTAATGACATGAAACAATCACAACAACATAGAGTTAAGCTTACAGCTTATCTTTGAAGTCAAGAAGAGGATAAATCTGGAGTTCCACAATACAACAAATTGGTAAATGAGTAGTGAGTGGTCCAGTCTAACAAAGGGTATGTCCCAACAACTCACACTTGATCTCAGTGGGAATAGGTGGAATAAGAATGTCACCAACCATAACACTAACAAAATATCTACATCAATCTGAAAATACAGACTTTCAAAGAGAGTATCAAGGTGATTAAAAGCCATCTTGGGCTCTTGGGGAACAACAGACAAGACCTGGATGGTTACCAGTCGGCTTCCCTAGCATCACCATAATTTTAAGTAAGTGGTACAGTAGGATTGTTGCAGAAGATAAACTTTCTCTATGAAGGAATAGTATTACAGTAAAAACCATAACTGAAAATTAAAAAAAGGTATAAAAGAATTTTACTTAGGAATAGTAGATGTTTACATATCTTGTGCAACAGAAGTTGATTTCAGTTACTTAAACAAGGATGTCCGCTTCTGCTTGAATCATGCAAAGGGACATTACTTCAGAGACCTATGGGAAATTTATGCTTTTCTTGAGTCACAGGTAGAAACCCACTAGGCTGTTTACTTGAGGACATCTTTAATGACATGACATGCCTATCCAGGGGCACTGGAAACAACATAAAGCTTTCTTGGTTCCCATTGTACCAACAAAGGTCAAAAGTGGGATTCAACTGTTTAAATGCAGGTATCTTGTGTTATTTAAGAAGCTCTGGGGTATATTCTGTCTGGTCTCCCAACTGCCAAATCAAAAGAACATGAAGAGACCCTGTGTCATTCTGCCCTGGATGTTTACATTTCCACAACTGGATTTCTTCCCCAGTAAACAAACATAGTCAAGAGAGCTTTTCACTTGATCACATATATTTGTCCACTTCAGGATGTGCTGAATACTTGCATAGATTTCACTGACTACTGAAAGAGTTTCCACTGACTATGGTGAGATCATCAATATTTATCTCCCAGGTGTATACCTCCACTGCAGATGCTAAAATTTACATACCTGAATCTGCATCTGAATCCTTCCCCTTTCTGTGGGTGTCTAAATTAACAAATAAATTCCACTTTCAGGACTCGGTTCAATTTTATAAGAGTATGAATCCTGTCAGTCATATTTGGATATCTTGAATACTCAAGTCCTGGACACCTATGTTTAGGCATCTGAATGCAGTCCCTAGTGATTTTGGATAACTGTATATTGTCAGGTAAGATAAATGTCTCCAAGCCAGCAGAGTCTGATGAAATTTATTTTCCAAAGGTTCAAGAGACTATCTGAAATAATCTTGTAAACTTTAGCAATCATTCCTTTAGAATTTACGGAGGCTAGGGCAAGCCCCAGAGGATGGGAGTCGGGAAACATAATACTTATCTTTAAATAGCAGCAAAAAAAGAAGGAGCCAGAAACTTATAGACTGGGCAACCTAACTGTGAAAGTCACAAAGATAAAGAAAAAGATTTTTGAACAATCACTTTGCAAACACTGGCAGGATAATAAGGTGATAAGAAACAGCTAAGGTATTTGTCAAGACAGGTCACATCCAACCAATCTGATATCCTTCTCCAACGGAGTGGAAGCATAAAGTTTAATGTAAAGACACATAAATGTTTTATTTTAGTGATTCTTGTGTTTATTTTCATTTTCCCAAAAATAATGGATGCCAGATCATTAGTCTCTCTTCATGTGCTTTCTATGTATTACACGTGGCATATGCCCCTGTTTAATGTGTGGTACAATTGCTAGGAAAATGTCATATTGTTAATTGACACACTGTAGTAATTGCCATACCTTGGCAAGAAGTATATGAGGAATATGTACCAGAATTTGTGATGGAAGTATTGCCACCATTAGAAATTACTCACGTCCTTGAGGGATTTCCCCCTTCTTGAATCACAGATCTGCATCTGTGTCTATCATGGTCAATATTTCTCAGTTAATCACATTCTGCATTGATGTTATCAGCCTGATTTCGCCGACACTTACACTGGTACTCAGAATGCCATGATCATTAAACCACACTGATGTAAGAGAGATATGGATCATGTTCTTGATTTGCAGAAATAACACTAAATTCAAAAGGCTTTTTAGAGCATAAGGAAACTTTCAGTAAAATGACTTAGGAAGATCCAAAGTCCTTAGGATTTGATATAAAAATTATTGACTAGGATTTTTGAAAGCCCAAGGCTTCACTCTTAATGCCTTTTTGCTAAATATGTTACAAGGTAAATGTCTACAGGGTTGAACTTTTTTTTTTTCCTACAGTACTATCATGGTGGACTTTTCAGTATGGACTCCTAATCGTAATATTTCCTTACATAAACCTCCACTGAATTATAAACTGGTTTCCAGTAAAGATTTCAGCACTAGAAGGAAGTATAAATACTAAATAAGCTTGATGCACTAGTCTTTCTCTGTATATAGACTGTCAGTACTTTCTCAGATTTTTTAGTTTAAAATTGTTCGCAGGAAAATTGGTAGGGTGACATTTGTAAAGCTGAACATATATCAAATTTCAAAAGTGTCTAAGAGAAAACTGACAAATGTTAATACGTCTACACATGCATACATAGCAGGATTTTCAAAAATGCCTTTGAGGTAGATGGAGAAATTACTTAGGTGTCTATCAGCCGGTTTAGATGCCTACATACATTTTTAATTGCCTTTTTAATCTTATGAGTGCCTAAAATCTCTATGGTATCTCATCTACAGTTAGCAGTCTGAAAATTTGATTTCTAGACTCCCTCAATAATCAGTGATGTGAGGCAGGTGTCCCCAGAGGACAATCCAGCCTACCTATTTTAAGATCCAATTAAGCGTTTTTTGTCTAAAGGGGAAGCTCAGGTGCCTATCTTTGGCTTGGTGTCTTGGAAGAGTTAACAAGAAATATCAGGGCATACCATGTACAGTCTTGCAGAGAAAACAGCTGGGGGTGGGAACTGAGGGAGCATTGGACTGGTTGTTTCCCATTTTACTTAATTATGGATTAAAAAAATGAACACGAACAAGCTGAGAATGTAAGATGTTAGAATAGGACTGCACGTATTAAAGCATCTAAAATTCATGTGAAAGTTAGTATTTACTGAAGCTGTTCTCTGACTGAGAATTGTCTAGGTTTTTCTTACAGTCCTCTAAATATTTATTCAAAGTTCTTTTCAAAGTTTATTTGAAGTCTACCAACTTACATTTAAGCATCTAAGGATTTTCTATAGGACAACTTCTTCATGGATTTGTAAAATTCTGGTTCAAGGTGGAGAGCCTCAATCTGAAAAACTTGCATCTAACTCTCCATCCTTTTCTTGCCAAAATGCTGGAAAAAAAGTTACATTGACATAAAATGTTCCATTTCACCTGAATCAAAGCACTTTTTTAGATGCTTGGGAAAAAAAGCAAAGCAAAGTGAAAAACCCTGTATTAACAAATGATGTGAAGTATCCCCTTCCTGTCAGTAGATCAATGGAAAGCACACCTACACTTGCTTAGATCCAGAACCAGAGTTAATTCCCCTCTCTGCCTGATAGGATCAGTGCCCACTTGGTTCGCCGTCCAGCACAGTCCCCGCGTCACCATGCAATAGGAGCACTGGGGATGAGACACCGCCTGTCTAGGCACCCTTCATCTGCCCTGACAATATTTATCGAATAAATGATTGAATTGAGATGTCACTGGATTCAGTCCCAGATGAGTGACATAATCAACAAGGCAGTTATTCTCTGTTCTCTCACTTTGTCTCATCTCACTTGGTTTATGCATTTAAAGGGTGCTTTGAAAGCCAACTCCTAAGAACAGAGGAGGAAAGAACTATGTGTTTTTACAAAAAAAATTTAGTTGGTTACATTTGTACTCTGTAAATTTGTAGCAAACCAAAACCAAACTTTAAGACACAAGACAGCAAGTAGAGTGAAATATAATGGCAACATTTCAGTCCTGAAAGAATAAGCATAGAAAAAACTTCCCACCAAGATTCCTCATTGTTCCAAATCTACTCTCAGATAAGCCTAAAACACTCCTATGGATGCTGAATACTTGCCGACAAGGCTAAAGTAATTCCTCTTCTTTAGTAGCAAATAGGAGGTGAATGGGAAGATTAATGAGACATGAATGGATATTTCAAGAGCAGCGGTAAAAATTTCTGACTTTAACCACAATAAAAGGGCTTACATCTAGCTCATTTTGATTAGCTGCATCTTTGAGTAGATTTTCAAGTCAAACTGTGCCTGTGTGGGTTAGAATATGACTCCAAGGTCCTTCTTCAAAAGACAGTGTTTGTGGGATAAATTACTGTGTGAACAACTTACCTGGCTAACAAACCTGAAACAATAGCCAAAACAGGAACCTTGCTTTGAATAACTTCAATACTTCACTTATGCTTTTTAGTTTAGGTTTTTTACCCTTGTAGCCCAAGAACTTAAAATTGTTACTTCCTTTGAACAAAAACTTGTGATTTCCATGAGAAGTTTGTCTTATGTTTAAGGCAAACTCAGGGCTAACTGACCAGCATCAAGCTTTTTGCATTTGCAGAAAAAAATGGGTGTCCCCGGAGAAGTGCAATGATTCACAGCAAGGCTGGGATTGGGTTTCCTGCCAAGCTGCAAGAATCACTGCAATGGGAACCAGCAAGTGCCAGGGGACACTCAACACCCTTCTACCAGCGAGCAGACACTGGAGAAGAACGATGTTACACTGATCAAACAAATAGGTGAAAAGCAATTGAGAAAGGTCTCTCAATAGCCTATGCTAAAAGAAAGAGAAAAAGAAAAGGAGATAAAAGGGTCAATATAAGAATGAGCATGTTGCTTTCTGTTCTACTTAGTTCATACCTGAAAGCCAAGGAAGCAGACAGAGAGGAGATATATGAGCACACTCTGCCTTCATCTGGGCTGCTGGCAAGTCTGCTTGGACACACCACCTCTCCTTCTGCTGTTCCAGAAGTAGTAAAATCTGCCGTCATCATTCTGCTAGTGCCAAAGGAGTTGTCTGCAGAATGGTTTGTCAGAAAATTAATTGATGACAGGCTTCTTGGCAGTTCGCAACCATAACATTTGTATGATCTGCTGACACCATGGTTTTATTCCCCGCTAATCAGATATTGCTCTCTTTACTATGCAAGGGCATCTCTTCTAGCTATTGTTGGCATGGAGAAGGCAGACCTCCTAACAGTAATAACTCAAGTCCACAACAACTTTCAGTTTTTATCAGCACATATTTTTATAAGGTCTCAGAATACTCCACGGAAACAATCCCAACTTCTAACAGCCAAAATTTGACAATCTTCCTGATCTTTTCACAGTGTGGAGATCCAGCTTTGCCAGTCACCTCCTTGGCTTCAGTACAAGTCCCTACCTTATCAAATGAGCCAATTCCTAAGAGATAATCTTGGTCTTTATTTACACACACCTGGACTCACCCCACCTGACATAACATGAGTTGTCTACATCTGAAGCTGTGTCTTCTCAACCTCCCTCTAAGTCAATGGAAGGAGACAGACATCTATAGATCTCCAAACAGACAAGCTAGGTTGTCCTAGACTTTAAGGAGGAGGGGAATAATATCAGGCCTGCCCATAACAAGCTGTGGGGTGGCACGCCAAGGTTAGAATGATAGGATACTAGTGAGGGCCCTCAGCTTGCTGCTCTGGGACGTGCTGAATACACGGAAGCACACTGGAAGTCTTATGGAGACGAGCTAGGGGTTCCTGGGGTAAAAGCCAACAGGGAAACATAGGTGAAATACCTCAAAGGAATTAAGGCATGTTCCTCTAAGAAGGTGACATGGTCGGCAGCCCAGATGAAGTGCCTCTACATCAATGCTCGCAGCATGGGCAACAAACAGGAGGAGTTGAAAGCCACTGTGCTGCTAGGAAGCTACAACCTAGTTGCCATTACTGAAACTTGATGGGATGAATCCCATCACTTGACTGCAGCTATCAATGGATACAGGCTGTTCAGAAAGGACAGGCAAGGAAGGAGGAGTAGAGGGATTGCCCTCTACTTCAAGAAATTGATAGATTGTGAAGAGCTGTCTCTGAAGAACATCCGCCAGCAGGTTGAAAGCTTAAAGGTAAGAATTAGAGACCAAGGCAACAAAGGGAATGTAGTGGTTGATGTCTACTATAGGCTGCCTGATCAAAGGGAGCCTATTGACGAACTCTTCTTACTCCAGCTACAGGAGGCATCGTGCTTGCAGGCTCTCGTCCTGCTGGGGGATTTGACCACCCGGATATCTGCTGGAAAAGCAGCATAGTGAGATGTAGGCAATCCAGGAGACTTCTGGAGTGCACTGAGGATAGCTTCTTGAGCCAGGTAACAGGCAATCTTGCCACAGGGGATGTGATACTGGACCTGATGGTCACCAATGCAAGTGAGCTAATTAGTGATGTCAAGACTGGAGGTAGCCTAGGCTGCAGTGATCACGCACTGGTGGAGTTCGCAGTCCTGAGGGATATGGATCAGGAGAAGAGTAAAGTCAGGATCTTGAATTTTAGAAAAGCAAACTTTCAGCTGTTCAAGGAGTTAGCCAATAGGACCCCCTGGGAAGCTGCCCTCAGGGACAAGGGAGTAGAGCAGAGCTGGCAGATCTTTAAGGACACTTACCACAGAGCATGAGAGCTCTCAATCCCCAGGTGTAAGAAGTCAGGAAAGGAAGGCAAGAGATCAACATGGGTGAATTGAGATCCGCTGTTCAAACTAAAAGCAAGAAGGAAATGCACAGACAGTGGAAGCAGGGATGTGTATCCTGGGCAGAGTATAAGAACAGTGCCCAGCTGTGTAGGGATGGGGTCAGGAAGGTCAAGGCACAGCTGGAGCTGAATTTGGTAAAGAATGCAAAGAATAATAAGAGCTTTTTCAGATATGTCAACCAGAAAAGGAAGATCAAAGGAAGTGTACCCACCCAATCAACAAGACTGACAAAGTGATAACAGTGAACAAGAAGGCTGAGGAGTCAACAACATTTTTTGCCTCAGTCTGTGCTGGTAACCTCTCTTCCCCACCTCTGAAGTGGATGAACCGCAAGATGGGGATTGGAGGAATAACATCCCTCCCACTACAAAAGAAGGTCAGGTTCGTGACCACCTGAGGAACCTGAACATACACAAGTCTATGGGACCTGATGAGATGCATCCCAGAGTCCTGAGGGAATTGGCTGATGTAGTTGCCAAGCCACTCTCCATGATATTTGAAAAGTCATGGTGGTCAGGTGAAGTCTCCTCAGGGTGTCTACATGGAACAAATATCTTTGAGATGACCTTCAGGCTATGTCTATACTAGTAAAATCACAGTGCCAGAGGGCAGGCAGGGCAGGACAGTGGTTCCTTTGTACGGGTACAGAGTCCTTAGCATGCTTTAGCTCAGGGATGACTCCGATTTTCCTAACCAATTATTAGACATAATTTGAGAGTCAGGAACTGTTTAGAGATAGCCATTCAGTCTGAGAAGAGAGATTTAGTGTTAAGGCTATGACCAAATTGTGCAGCTGGCCTTCAGACCAGGGAATAGTCCCTGAATTCATTTCTTTACCAGCATAGGTATAGTCATATTAAGTTCTCTGTTCACTGTGGATAGCACTATCTATGGAGACAGCTTGGAGCACTGAAATAAGCTGGACTGCAAATCATCAGAAGTCTGAAGAGAGGAAAGTTAGGTCAGAAACACTCTAGTTTGGAAAGATGTGCTCTGCTATGGAGTAGTTTGCAGTCAGGAAGAGTTGATGACTACTGCGTTGGGACATTCCAGCATGAAGCACAGCAGAACAGCTACACACTAGACACAGAGACAGCTGTGACTGTGATCCCCTGCATTGCTGGGTCAGCTCCATACCTTCTCACAATTCTGCTAACCCTCCTGATGTCCCACCCTCGCCGAGTACTTTCTCTTCTCTTCTATACCTTTTCCCATAGTACTCCAAGTCTTGCCAGGTCCCTTAAGCCCTGACACTGGAACACCCCC
>NW_009619078.1:201056-228999 GCF_000690535.1 Cariama cristata | reverse complement strand
TTCCCTTATCCCTTACATTTGCCTCTGTACCATCAACTTCAGACACATTCTTGACTCTCATAAATATATTTTTCCAGAAATGTCATTATTTAATTCACTCTCTGTGTCTCCTCCAAGAGCAGGTGAGTTTTCTCTTGCCCCCAAGAGAAAAGAGGGAAGCAGAAATGATGAGTCTGAGGAAGGAAAGCAAGCCAACCCTGACATGCCATGGTCATGGGGATGACCTACGCCACTGCAGGCTGTGATAGTGACACGGGTTGAAGCTGATCACAGCTCTTCCAGAGCAGGTCACCTCCTGAAATGGCTGTTTTCCTTTGACACTGGCAATAGCAAGAGTGGCCACAGCAGCAAAATTAGCAATGTATTGACTGCAACAGGATGAATAGGACCTTGTTTTAATTGTTCCTCCACAGAATATCTCCCAGGCATCTTGCTCCAAATGCTGTCTTTAGTTCACAGGTCTCTGTCTCTCTTCCTGTGATACGGTGAGACATCTGGGGTAGATGTGGTTGATTTAGAGAAGTGCAGGTGTGACTGTCTGGCAGGTATGGGCATGCTGACCTGTTTGCAGGCATTATGGGGCAGAGTAAGAGAAAATCTCCTTTCCTGCCTTGCCCTGGAAGGAGGCACTGAGATAATCTACAGCCTCTACTCAGCCAGGTAAATCCCCATCACTGAGAACAGTACCCTATAAAACTAATAAATTTTTATATGTGTTCTGTGAGGCATTACTCGATGAAATTGTAACAGCTGAGGTGAAGTTGTTTGGTTTACTGCTTAATCAACATTCAAGGAAGAAAAGAAGATACATTTAAAGAAGGAGACCTCTTACATTCCATAGATAACTTTTAAGACAGTAGAGTTGCTAATTAGAAAGAAAATAATTTTAGTTTACTGGAATTTATCCAGAAGCATGAGAAGCACTTACAAATCCGTTGAACTACCCAGAAAAATATTCAACAGGGTGGAAGTTTTGTAGCAGAATTCACCATGAAATTGTCTTTAGATTTCTGAGAGTGACAAAGGGGAAGAGAAGAGAGAAAAAGGAAGTATTATTTGTGGTTGTTTTCTGCTCTTCTGGTAGTCTGGTGTCAGAATTTGAGGGCTTCCTTTACAAACTAGGAGTGTAGAAAACTTCATTTTGCTCAGCTGAGGGTCAGGATTGTTGCACAGTCCTGGGACATCAGAAGCTGGAACTGTTAGAGGAACCCCAGGTGCCGCTGCAAATCCTGAGGAAGCAGCATGGGCCTGCAGTAACCTGGTGCCAGAGCAGCAGAACTCCGTGTGTAGTGAGAGTACGGCTATGTGAAGCTTTCACCTTCCCACTTAAAAGAAAAAGAGATTTAATATTAACATTACATATGTAAGAACAAGATTCTATCTACAAAGAGGTTCCAAAATGCAGATTATGTAGTAATTTTTTTATGGGTAAACATTTGTTTTGGTAACTTACTGCTTCTCTTGAAAAATACACTTTGGAATACATACGGTACATCTTACCCTAGGTAATGTTGTGGTAAGAAAATGAATTTTAATACTCCTTGTTGTTACAGTTTTAACTTTTTCCCTAGTGCTCTGGTTTGTATTTAGCAATCTTTTAAGTTTGTACAGTGAATTGGAGCCTTATCAATGAAAACACAATTATAATAATCATTTATCACCTTGAGAGATATAGGTTGAAA
This sequence comes from Cariama cristata, assembly GCF_000690535.1. Taxonomy (NCBI): domain Eukaryota; kingdom Metazoa; phylum Chordata; class Aves; order Cariamiformes; family Cariamidae; genus Cariama; species Cariama cristata. The sequence continues at coordinate 227,317 of NW_009619078.1, read as the reverse complement.
CTGTACAAATTTCTGGCTCAGTCTTACAATGATAACTCATGACAATATCTAAAATCACTTTTAGTTCTTTAAAACTGAAGGGAAACAGCAATTTGCGATGCCATAGTTTGGATGAATGGGCAACATTCTCAGAAGCAATCATCTAAAATAAACTGATATATAGGTTCTTCTAGGAGGCAAACAATCTTAAAATCTCTTTCTAAACAAAACATAACTTTGCATTCTGTCCCACATTTAAATGGCAGTGATTTATATATATAGTTTGTTCATTTTATATTTATTGTTATTGGCCTTTCTGAGTAAATTCAATGTGCTGTGAGCACATTGTGAAGTGCTGCTCACAAAGCTTTGCTGACATAAAAGTAATAAAAAGAAACACACCGTGAGATCAGTGATTCATTGAGAACAGTCAGCACCTTGCTTCTGGTATAGATTATGATTTTCTTTCTTCTGAGCTTAGCAAGCAAAACCCTCTTTTGGTAACAGACTAACGGGCTGCTTCTTTCCAGATTTTTGACATCTCGCAGTTACATCTACCAAGCAATTAAATGTGGACTGTGGTCTAAGTTCAGGTTATCTCTGCCTTACGTCAACTGCAATGACTGACAATGCAACATTTTAAAGTGTAGCAAAAGCACTAAAACCAGAGGAATTGAAGGAGTTTAATCCAGCAGTTTCCTCATTCCTCCTTTTTCTTTCATAGCACTGGGCTTCTTATAAAGGGTAATCTCCTGACTTTTTAGAGAAGAAAGATAGCTGAATTAGCATGTCAGATGGAAAGAGAGGCAGAGATCATCTCCCCTCTTCCTATCACCATGAAAGACTCTGCTGTTTTTAATGGTGAGAGAAATTAATGAACGTACACAGTAAAGTCAAGTGGGAGTGATGGGTTCTGAACAATCCAGGGTTTGGTCCTAAAGCTGGTACTAGTGATGCGCTACTTTGTCACTTATCCTATAAAGTAGGCCAGGCCCTCTCCCTCCCACCAGTACAGCTGTAAGTCATTTCAACCAGTGTAGCCATCTCTATGAAAGCATGATAAACTGAATTAGTATATTGTGCATTCTCCCATGTCCACAAATGGAGTAAGACGCCCCCCCACACACATTTATAGGTATAAACATGAATGTTAGGTACCTCAACAGAAGTAGAAAATTCAGCATCAACGCAATTCTTGTGCATGTGCAGTGGCAGAACAGCATCACCCTTTGGCTAACGCCTTTAGTAGAAAACAGAACAGGGCCAGGGCTATCACTGTCTGTATTGTATTAAATTGTTTACATGTTCCCTGGCAAGATTTTGCCCTGTCCATGGTACTTTCCCAAATAATTCCCAGGTGCAAATTAGGGTGGTCATTCTATTTCAGAGGCTAAAGAAGTAAAATACCATAGCAATGCTTAGATTGCACCAGCTGGCCTCCGTGACAGAAAATTAACCCTAGAAATATTTAATTCATTAGAATGGATGCAGACTAGGCATCTCTGATCAGTTCTGTAGGGACCTATGCACAACAAAAGATTCATCAGAGAAAGCATTCCCTCTTCATCCCTCCTTAATGTATTAGGAAAGTACACATTCAAACTAATTTCATGTTCAAAATTATTCACATCTGAATATCGGATATTCAAAATAATAATGGGAAAAGGATGTGCAGTCAGCTGGCTCACTGCTCCTGGTATGCCTAGCAAAAAGGACACCCTCCCCAAAACAAAAATGTTTCTCACATATTGTTTTAAGGCTACGCTGAGTTTAGCCAGCATAATAATTAAGTGAAAAGCTTAATTATAGCCCCCTGAGACAGACTGCTAAAGGTCAGGTTTCAGATACGTTAATGAGCTGCTAAATGCTGCTAACTGGGAAAGGCTTTTTTTAACTCCTGTACAAGCCAACCCACTCATGTTTTTAATGCCAACACTGGGCATATCAGACATCCGCAGGAGTTTTGCCATAAAAATAAAGCTCATCTTGTGCTTTATTTACAACCGTTTCACCAGGTTTTATGAGAAGCAGCTTACAGATGAGACCATGCACCACAAAACTGGGAAAAAGCTTGGTGGTCTAATTCCAGTTCTTCAGTGGGTCCTCTGGCTAGAGATTCTGTGGGTGAAACAGAGCCATGCAGGGAAGGAGTCTAGGGCTTGCAGAAAAAACAACAGCCATGCTATCTTCAAAATTGGGAAAGTAACATATTTTACCAGAGGTCTATTAGTTTACACAGTTTACTTCTTCTGTGTCTTGGTCGAACACCCAAGGTATGAATCCACAAAGTATGACACATGCATATAGTGGTTGATATCAGGCTTTAAGCATATAAATTGCAATAAAATTCCTGCTTTACATGAGAACAGCAAGGCTTGGTCAATGCCAAATGTTCACTGATGGATCCTGGTGATATTTGAAAACTAGATTTCTTTTTGCCTCAATTTCCCTGCTATAAACTTGGTGTAACACCCATAACAATCTCACAGAGGTCATGATATTCATTGAGGTACATAGTGCATGTGCTAATTGATGCATGCACTGCTATATCAACCCATGGCAAAATAATCAATTTGTGCTCAGTGCTGTGTACAGATGGTGAGGGTAAATAGGACCTGAGACCATGCGGTGAATGAGTCAAATATTTGTATCAATTCAAAGACAGGTTTCTAAATAGTATTACTATAAGACAAAAATTAGTAAAGTAAAAAACTTAAATGTCAAAATTAAGTGTCGGAAGAGTTGCGCAGCTTTAGTTAATTCTTCATGTGCATATGGATTCTAATGAGTCAGCCCCTTGAATTCATAGGGACATAAAAGCATTCAGACTGGTTCAGGCCAAAAGGTTTATCTGGCTCAGCACCCTATCTCTGATAGTAGCCAATGGCAAGTGCTTTAAAAGCGAGGATTTCAACAGGTCAAGCATAAAGACATACTTTCCCAAAACACTCCCCGAGGCTCCAGCTGCTTCTTGGCTCACTGCCTTTCACATCCAAATGTGTTGTCTCTGACTTTACCGACCCTTTCCATGCAGTTTTCCTCCGTGAGTGTATGCAACTCCTCTTAACCTCCCGAATGGTCCATTAGTGTTACAGGTTTTTGAATGGGTTTGATATGAGTCTAGCTGAGAGTCATGGAACAGCAGGCATAGCATCAGTATGTTGTTGTACTTTTCAACACAGCTGCATAATGAAATGTAAGAAGTAGGGTTTTATTCCACTCATTTGGATAAGTAATTTCTTCTCTCTTTGGTTCATTTTGCTCTTCACTCTTTGTCTAATGAGAGGAAACTGTTAGGTCCAAGGATAGGCTTTTGCCCATGCAGAGGCACTCTGAGGACTTTTATAACCATTCAGCAGTTTGGCTGAACCAATTCCTGCATCTACAGGATTCCCTGGCACTGCTCTGTTTGATAAATGGTATATATGTAACCTATATATCCTAGATCTGCAATCTGTGATCCCCAGGCTAAATTTATAGGGACAAGCTGGGAATACGGGAGAGGGCTGTTACTCCCCCACAGCATTACTGTGTGAGCAGCACAGCTTGTGTATCGCAACGTAGGGCAGCAGCCACATCGCTGCATCAGCTGCTTGGCAGCTACCTGTGTCTTGCAGTCGAATGGGAGGATGCAGTCCCACCGGTGGGACCACCTGAGCCAGAGCTGCGGTGCTGCAGCGGGGCAGGGGCAGCCCAATGCTGCAGTGCACTGAACACCTCCTTCCTGAGCGCCATCTCAGGCTTGACAAAGGCAGCAGAGCAGCCTTCCTCCGCATTCTTGTGCAATGCAGAACCTGGGCTTTTTGGGAAGGGAAAGGGAGATTTAATACCTATTTTTCCAATTGCTGAGTCAGTCCCTCATATTCCTTCACTCCCAGCAAACAGAAGTGAAAGGCTAACGTTGCCTCCCGCTCTGCCTTCCCATCCCTTTTCTGAAGTAAACAAATGTCAGCAAATCCTGCACTAACAGCACTGTTAAAAATATCACCCTGTCAGCACATGGGTTCATTCCTTTTGGTCTGGAGCTATCTCTTCATTGCAGAAAAGGTGTGGTTTTACATCAAGATAAGAAGTTTAGATGGAAACTTCAGTGGCAGAGTGAAGAGCAACTGTGCTATGCTCTGCACCGCAGTGTCACCGGCTGGAGTAATTTCCAGATAGACATTATTAGAGAAGGAATGGATTTGACCTGCATTAACTATTGAAATACAAATTAGCCCTGCTTTTCTCAGCTAGAACCTGACCCTGGGGTAGCAATCAAAAATGAGCTACTTCAGCCAAGACGCAGTACTTGTGCTCTTTAGTGTATTGTAACCACCACAAACAAAGCTAACCACAGGACCAGATCTTCAGCCAGTGTGGAAAGATGGTGCCTCGTTAAACTTTGGGGATGTATGAGAAATATCCACGATCAGACAGACTATATCTTTTCTAAAGGGAGATAAATCCCCACAAAGTTTTGTCCAGGAGAGTTTCCAGGTGTTCAAGAAAGAGGATGTCGGTCAGTCGGATGACTAATTTCACTGGGAAAAGTGAAGGGTGAACTTTTTGCTGCTTATTGCTTGTTACAGTCTGGCATCCTGCAGTTTAGAAACTTCAGATTGTGCAGATAAATGTATCTTGTCACTGAAAGGCAAAAGTTTTCCCCTTTCATAACTAGGTCCCACCACTGAAAATATTATACACTTCCCTTATGGATAACTCCAGAAACTTGTCCCACTCTCTTCAAACACCCGTGCACTCTCTTCACGTGCTCAAACTTGCAAACACACTGGTCATTTTTCAGGCGTGTATTCTTTCACACCTTTTGTTTGCTTCTCTAACTATTCACTGGTTTTTTGCTTTTCTTTGAAGAAACCACAATTGTGCGCTCTCTGCCAGAAAGTAATAAATTACCAAATTCATTGTTTCTATAATGATTCAAGTATAGATTATTTTTTCTGGATGCCAGTATCCACACTTGATCAAAGCATTTTCCTTTCTTGAGACTCACTAGTACCTTGTTCATCTGATTTTCTTTCAGATGTTATTGGATTATCAAATCCAGGTGATAAATAAAGCATTCTGATCGGTGTCACAAATCCATTCTATACTTTTAATGTGAATTGATGTGTAATAAATTCATTAATAGCTTGATCTAAATTCATTCCCTTGTCTTCTATATGTCACTTAAATTCCTATCAATGAACAGCAATTTCCATATGTGCAGTCCTTGTTTACAATGTTCATTAAAAGACTTAGATAAAAAACAGGGGAAAACATTTTAATTCATTGCTAAGCACAGCAGAGGTCTAGGCAGGATTCCAACTTTATATACAATTTGCAAGCAGGATACGTTAGCTCAAACGTAAATCTCACATAATGAGTTGTGCAGCCTGATGACTAATCACATCCGTTGAAACATTCTCCATGTTCAGCTCTGTTTCAATTCTTGGGGTGTGGGGGTTGCTATTTAATGTTTCATTTCCCTCTGACAAGAATAAGAGGAGCTTCTAGGCACAAAAAGTTGTAAAATTTGACCTTAAAATGAACTGTAGCAAACAAATCTTGGATTCAAAGTGGCATCATTAGGGTTCAGTTAGAAACATGTTTACATCTGGACTAGCAGGTCTTTGGCCCATCTCCAGTGCTCAACCTTCGGCTGGAACCCGGGGATGCTTATGATGAAGCTCTGGAAGGGCCTTGTCAAGACGAAGGATCCATAATTAAATAAGATTCAAAATCAGAGATGCCAAATTCATGTTAGCATTAATTACTCTTAATTCAAATCAAGATCAAGGTCCCATTATGCTGGTCTCTGTGCAAATAGGGATAACAGTGTTTGCCTTGGAAAGTCTGCAAAATGAGAAACAGAAACTGATGAAAGACTGAGGATGTGCTGAAGGGATGTGACGTGTAAGTAAATGATCACCATGTGATTTAACCCAGTTCCTGTAGCTGCTTGCTCATGTCTGGTCTTTATGTTGTCTGGGACAACATTTATTTTGAGGTGGATGGGAAAGGGTAGAGTGAGGGGGCTGTCAAGAACTGTGGAGTTGATTAGCTGAAGAGAATACGTAAAAGAAAGAAGACCAACAGAGGAAGTGAACTGTCACTTTTCATCTGTGTTTCCAACCGATTGGGATTAATGTAATTTACAGATTGATCACAGAATCACATAGAATTGATTTCGTTGGAAGAGACTTCTGGGGTCTTCGAGTCCAACTTTCACCCTAACATCACTGTGTCAACTAGACCATGGCACTAAGTGCCACATCCAGTCTTTTCTTAGACACCTCCGGGGATGATGACTCCACTGCCTCCCTGGGCAGCACATTCCAATGCCTAACGACCTTTTCGGTGAAGAAATGCCTCCTCATTTCTAGCCTGAACTTCCCCTGGCGCAGTTTCAGACTATGCCCCTCTTGTCCTGTCACTGATTACCTGGTAGAAGAGGCCGACCCCCACCTCACTACACCCTCCTTTCAGGTAGTTGTAGAGAGCGATCAGGTCTCCCCTCAGCCTCCTCTTCTCCAGGCTAAACCCCCCCAGCTCCCTCAGCCACTCCCCATCAGACCTGTGCTCCAGACCTTCACCACTTTCGTTGCCCTTCTCTGGACTCGCTCCAGCACCTCAAGGTCTTTCTTGTAGTGAGGGGCCCAAAACTGAACACAGCATTCGAGGTGCAGCCTCATCAGTGCCAAGTACAGGGGGATGATCACTGCCCTGGTCCTGCTGACCACACTATTCCTGATACAAGCCAGGATGCCATTGGCCGTCTTGGCTACCTGGGCACACTACTGGCTCACGTTCAGCCAGCTGTCAACCAACACCCCCAGGTCTTTTTCCGCTTGACCATTTTCTAACCACTCTTCCCCCAGCCTGTAACACTGCATGAGATTTTGGTGGCCAAAGTGCAGGACCCGGCACTTGTTCTTGTTGAACCTCATGCAGTTGGTCTCAACCCATCGATCCAGCCTGTCCAGGTCCCTCTGCAGAGCCTTCCTACCCTCCAGCAGATCAACACTTCCACCTAACTTGGGATCATCTGCAAATTTACTGAGGGTACCCTCAATCCCCTCATCCAGATCGTCTATAAAAATGTTAAACAGCACCGACCCCAAAACTGAGCCCTGGGGAACACCACTAGTGATCGACCACCAACTGGATTTAGCTCCTTCGAACACAACTCTCTGGGCCTGGCCAGCCAGCCAGTTTTTTGCCCATGGAAGAGTCCACCTATCTAGGCTGTGAGCTGTCAATTTATTTAAGAGCATGCTGTGGGAGACCATGTCAAAGGCCTTATTAAAGTCTAGGTAGACAACATCCACAGCCTTTCCCTCATCTACCAAGTGGGTCCCCTTGTCATAAAAGGAAACTAGATTGGTCAAGCATGATCTTCCTTTCATAAATCCATGTTGGTTGGCCCTGATCCCCCGATTTTCCTCCATGTGGTGTGTAATGGCACTCAAGATGATCTATTCCATAACCTTGCCCGGAACCAAGGTCAGGTTGACAGACCTGTAGTTCCCTGGATCATCTTTCCAACCCTTCTTGTAGATGAGCATTGCATTTGCTAACTTCCAATCTGTTGGAACTTCTCCAGTTAACCAGGACTGCTGGTAGGTGATTGCGAGAGGCTTGGCACGTTCTTTAGCCAGTTCCGTCATTACTCTGGGGTGAATCTCATCGGGACCCATAGACTTGTGATAGCCTAATTGGCACAGCAAATGGCTAACCATCTCCTCCTGGATTATGGGGGCCTCACTCAGCTCCCCGTCCTTAACATCCAGCTCAGGGTGTTGGGTGTCCTGAGGACAACTGATCTTGACATTTAAAACTGAGGCAAAGGCGGCATTGGGCACTTCTGCTTTTTCCTCATCCCCTGTCACTACAGTACCCTCTGCATTCAGCAGATGGAGACTTTCCCTGATGTTCCTTTTGCTGCCAATGTATTTATAGAAACTTCTTTTGTTATCTTTAACTGCAGTGGCCAAATCAAGTTCTAATTGAGCCTTAGTCCTTCTAATCTTCTCCCTACATGACCTCGCAACACAACATCCCTATATTCCTCCCAAGTTAGCTGACCACCATTCCAGAGGTGATGTTATCTCTTTTTATCCCTAAACTCCAGCTTAAGTTCTCTATCTGAACAGGTCAGTCTTTTTCCCCGGTCTTTCTACACATGGGGATGGTCTGTTCCTGAACATTAAGTAATTCCTTTTTAAAGCATATCCAGCCTTCCTGGACTTCTTTGTCCTTCAGGATTGTCTCCCAAGAGACTCTGGCAATCAATCTGCTGAACAGGCTGAAGTCTGCCCACCAGAAGTCCAAGGTGGAAGTTCTGCTGGTGGCCCTCCACACTTCACCCAGTATTGAAAACTCTATCATTTCGTGGTCACTATACCCAAGACAGCCACCAACCATCACATCACCCACTATTCCCTCTCTATTCACAAACAACAGGTCTAGCAGGGCACGTCCTCTAGTTGGCACATTTACCAATTGCGTTAGGAAGTTATCTTCCACACACTCTAGGAACCTTCTAGACTGCTTCCTCTCTGCTATGTTATACTTCCAGTAGATATCTGGTAAGTTGAAATTGCCCACAAGAACAAGGGCCAGTGACTGTGAGACTTCCGACAGCCTGTTGTAGAATGCCTCATCTGCCTGTTCATCCTGGTTGGGTGGTCTATAACAGACTCCCACCATAATGTCCGCCCTGCTGACTTTCCCCCTGATCTTTACCCATAGGCGCTCAACCTTGTCATCTTCATCATCACCAATTTCAGTACAGTCAAGATATTCCCTTACAAACAGTGCTACACCACCGCCTCTCCTGCTTTGCCTGTCTCTTCTAAAGAGCTTATAGACATCCATTGCAGCACTCCAGTCATGAGAGTCATCCCACCACTTTTCCGTGATGGCAATTACATCATAACTTTCCTGCTGTACAATGATGGCTTCCAGCTCTTCCTGTTTGTTGCCCATACTGCATGCATTGGTGTAGATGCACTTCAGCTGGGCTAATGGTTTTGTCCCTGACATAGGCATGTTGCCCCTGGGTTCATCTCTAGTGAGCCTGGTCCTAGCCCCTTCCCGATTCAAACCTAGTTTAAAGACCTCTCAATCAGCCCTGATGTTCCTTAAGATCTTGGAAGGCAAATTAATAGAGCTACAGCTGTGATTGAGAAACTGGCAATATTTTATGGCAGCAGTGTTAGATTGATACTGAGCTCTTCTGAAATGCCACTATACAGCAAACACCAGATAGAATCAAATGTTTGCCTCTCTCCTCACTGCCTTTCAGCCTCAAACACTCATGGGGTTACTATCTGCCATGTTCCACTGAAATGCCCATGAGGAGACTGTGTCTTTTATGTTTTGGTCTCATCAGCAATCCCCAGAATTATTCAATAGGTTTTCAGAAGTACTCATGTGAGTAGAAATAAATGCAATCACTTGGAGCACACATGAACACGGTGGTCATAGTCTGTGTGTTTAACAGAAGTGCCCTATGATGCACTGTTACTTTTATTAGGGTTCACATTGTAATGGGGATACACCAAAACTCGGGAGCTGGAAGCCACTAATGTGTTCAGGCCTGCAAAGTGTCCATAGGTTGGCAGAAATATTTTTAAGGAAATCGAAATATCTATTAAGTATAACTGACTTAATTGATATTTGTGATAGCTTTAAGTGCATTTGCTGCATTTGTCAAAAGTGCTAAAACCTAGCAATACCAAAATCCCTTGTGTAACACTGGAGATTTCCATGAGGTCCTTGTCAGTAAAGACTCCCGGTTCAACTGGCTGAGGTTTCATTGCACTTGGTTAAACACTCCTGCTATAAAACCCAGCTATGTAAATTAGCCAATTTATTATGCTAGGGATCTGTTCCTAAAAAGAACAATTTTATCCTGTATACTTTTCAAGATGAAAAGGCATAGCAGGGTGTAAACCCCTCTGTCAACATGTATGCATAAATCTGGTTAGAGAAAAAAATGTGTATGGCATCACAAGAAGAATGTACCTAGAAATTATTTAATTTCTCTGTTTAGATATTTTTTAATACTACAAATTGCCATGTATCAAATGAGATAAAGAATCATATGTCTAGTGAAAACAAAATTTCTGCAGCAGGTTCATCAGCAGATCGTGGCTGGACTTTATGTATTTGTTGCTGTAAACTCAGTGACATTCAGAAGATGCAAATACTGTAACATCACTGATAACCCTTATGGCTCAAGGAAACTCCTCCCTTTGGAAAACACTAGTCAGCAGTGCATTCCACAGGTAGACCCTCTGTCCCCAAAGTCTGAACCATTCCAAGCATCTTACTGGTAGGATGAGGTCTTACTTCCGTTCTTTTACTGAGGTTCTGTAGAAGAGCATACCACTAATCAATGTGAGAGTGATTTAGTCCCTCATCTGCCTCATCAGAGCCCCTTAGTTACCCTAATTACCACTAAATCAGCACAATAGCTAGGGGAAAATTAAATACAGAAGAAATGATCAACAATTCAACTATGTGAACAATTCAATTACAATCGATTTAGAGATATCTAGAGAGATATAAAATTAAAACTATTCTTTTCTTATCTATATTTTACATTAGTTTTAAAAAACATACTCTATCTTCTCCTTATCATTAATCAAACTGGGAAGTTCTTTATTCAGCCTTGTGGTCAAGATCCGCTTCTTGCCCAGGTGTACTGTGCTGAGCTTTGCCTTTATGGAACAGGATCTAGATTAAGGTACACATTTCTTTGTATATCCTAAAGCTACCTAAGATATTACCAAGCTTCAAATACTCTGCTTTCTGCATCAAGGACCCCAAGGATCTACTGAGTCTTCATAAATAACTAGTTTAACAATTCTTTGTATTGCTTCTTGCCTTCTGAAATGTGGATGATCCTTGGTGATTGTGATTAATTTGCTTAAACTCTGTAGTTCAGTTTTCTAAATGTAAGTGGGGATACTAATATTAGTGATTAAGCAGAAGAACAAATGCGTCCTAGATTGCACTGCACTGAGATGCAAAGTTCCTTCCCTGTAAAAAAGTGATTGTGTGAGCCTAGACTATCTAAAATGGGATGTATTTTCAAATCAATAGACCTGGGAAAGTTCATAGTTTCATAAATTTTAAGACCAGAATAGAATATTAGATCACAGCATCACCTTCTGTATACCACAGGCTGTTAAGTTTCACCTAAATAAACTATATTGTCTTAAAACATTTAATTAGACAGAATGTAGGTCATGTCAATATGCTGCTAATGGCCGTGGCCCCTGCTATCATGGGCCATTGATTAGATGAAACAAGCCCAGTTTTTCCAGGAGATGAATTTGCCTCTCTAGTGCTAAGGAAGGAAAAAAATCTCCATGTGCCTTGTTTGTCTATTCCCGGGGGGAAAAAAAAATGTGATTCCCCCCTCAAGGAGTTATAGGTTGTTTTTCTAGATAAAATAATGTAAATGTTGTTTCTAGTAGACTCACAACAAGGAATTTTAGTGTAAAAATATAGTTACTGTCCATAGCTACGGTTTAAAAGAAAGCTGTCCTTGAATCCTGTGTACACATGGCAAGATTACAGGTGTGACTGTTAAAGAAAACTGAATATAATACTGGGGTTTCTTCATGCACAAATGTTGAGTAAAGCTGTGCTATGGCACTTAGTTCTAAGGTCTTTTTTTTCTTTAAATATAGGATAGACAACAAGGATATCACCACATTGAGTGCTATCACCCATAACAGCAAACCCTCTTCTTTATGTCTTGACCCAAAAAGTACTGAGTCATGCTGGTCTTCCTTCCTAGAGAGTTTCCACAAGCTGGCAGTAACCTGCCGCTCTTTCCAGCAATGTCCAGTGGCTTCAGACTGGGGTCTCAGTGTTGAGTGATAAATGCAGATCAAATTCCTGTCCCAAGAAGTTGACAGGTTGTGGCAGAAACAACAGATAAATGCTGAACAGGCATACTTTGATTAAGACTACACAGAAGGCAGACTGGTTTTCATGCTTAAGTAACCCCAAACATCTTAAGTCAAAGTTAGGTATGATGGTACAAAAGAAAGAGACCTCAGGAATCTGCATAGAATCTACCTCGCAGCACTAAGACAAGATGTACCTAGCACCTCCATTAATATTTATTAATCTAACCTTTAGACTTGCAGTGAAAAAGACTTTATGACCTCCTTAGATAGTATATTCCAGTGTTTAATGAAACTTAGAGGAAGAAAGCTTTGTTTTTTCTGGTATCTAACCTAAATTTTTTTTCTGCAAATGAAACCAATGATTCCTTGTACTCCTCCCAGTAGAAATGAGAAAGAATTGATTGCTGTCCTCTTCATAATAACCTTTTTCATGTTGAATGTTCTTGAGTCCCCATTTGCATTCCAGTCTACAGGGGGAAAAATACCAACTCATTCAGCTTTTCTTCATGCTTTTCATATTTCACAAACAGGCTATTTTTTCCTGGTTTTATTCCCCAAGACTCTCCCTAATTTTTCCAATTTTTTTTTTTTAAATGTCCCTGGTCACAGAAGGGGTGCTGGAACTAGATGATCTTTAAAGATCCCTTCGACCTCAAACCCTTCTATGATTTTATTAAAATATCATGTTCTATTTCAAAATAGAACTCCAGTTCATGCCTCCATCATACTGGAGTAAGCAAAATTATTGCCTCTAAATTTTTATTACTGTTAATTCAGCTTTTTACATGTTGTAACACAGTATTTTTTACTTATTTCCTTTGAAGTTCCCTATATCCTCTAAACAATCTTCTGCCTCACTTCTCCTTCACCGGTTATTCCTTGTTCATTTCTTTCATTTGATTTCCTGACTCAAAGTGCCTTGCATTTATCTTCATTACATTTCAGCTTAATGATTTCTGACCACTTCTCCAAGTTTAAAGTCATGCTCTACAGAGGGTTTGAACTCTGCAATTTAACCTCACACACAAATTCCATAAGTGTCCATATCGCTAACAGAAAATATCAAAAAGAACCAGGCCCAAGATGGACCTTTGATGCAATCTCTCTTAAAATGTCCCTGTGAAAATTAATAGATCATTGGAAACAACTCTATATGTGCACACTTTCAGTCAGTTGAATATGTATTTCCCATGTTTTCCTCTAGATAGTATTCCCTCAATCTGCTTGTCAGAATACTAAGTACAGTAGTATTAAAAAGCTTTCTAAATCTAGTAGATAGATATTAAAAGCCTTACTGAGATAGACAATCTCCTTCTCCTTCTTTCCATTAGACTAGCTATTTTTCAAAGCAAGACATTAAGTTGACTTGAGACTATTTGTTTTTGATAAATCTGTATCAGCTTTTTCTGATCACCTTCCTATCCTCTCAGTGATGGTAAACTGGTTTGCAATTCCTTCTTCCATTATCTTTTGAGATAGAAACTAAACTGATGGACATTAAGTTCTATAGGTCATCTTCTTTCTCCTTTTTGAAGATAGATTCTATGCTTGTTCTCTCTGGTCTTCTTACACAATCCCATTCATTCTCTAATGTGACTTCTAAGAGTTCAGAGATTGCTTTGGCTTATCTTTTAGTTGATTCTTTTCTCCAGACTCTTCCAGCTTGAGTAAATTTAACTGAATCTGAAGTGGTCTTTAATATGTTTTTTCACTCTTCTCATCTCTATCCCTATCCTCTTCAAACTTATTTTAAATATCTACTTATAATTAACCTTTTGTTTTGGAATATGAGGCAGGAAAAGCATTATATATTTCCATTTTCTCTGCAGCCTCCCTTATTTGCTCTCCTAACCTCATAAGTAATGGAATAAAAATTTCTGTTGTCTCCTTTCTTCTTAAGTAGTCATAGGCCATTGCCCATCTGGTAAATAAAAAATTGCTGTACTTCGTTCATGTCATGTTAGTACCAGAGAAACTTGGCAGTTTTGACCCAGAGCCAAAGACCCTGCGAACCTTTCTGGAATAGCTCACTGAACTTATCTCCCCTGTCAATGTTGTTAGTGACATTAGTGATGAAGCTGAAGGAATAGGATTTTACCAAGTGACTGTGGTGTCTGAATCATCAGAAATGTCAGAAAATGTTTAGAAAAAAATGGATTTGTATCCTTGTTGAGAGAGGGGAATAGACCTGCTTATCTAGGGACAATAACAGAGGCTGACTGGAAAGCTTGGTACCAGAGTAATGATGTGGGAAAACCAGTCAGGCAAAGATTTCTTCTTGTGGCAGCAAGGGAATGACTGCACTGTATTCCCCGATTCCTGTATTTGTGTGATAGAGCTGAAGTTATCTGTAAAAGGGGGATAAGTGGTAATATTACATTTGTGTAACAACAATAATCATAAGAAAATCAGTGTCACCTTTCATCCTCATGTTACAAATACCAATAATTTTATTTCCTTAAGATACTAGTTGTTCAATTAGGAAAAAAGTCTAGAGTTTAATTACAGTATTTTAATTTTCAGTATTAACTCAAGTTTGTGCATACACATTAGTGTATATTCTTGGGTAGTCTTTGCATACGTATATGTTTCACAACAAAACCCCTTTCTACTAGTCATTATGCACCTACCCTAAAATTAAATGCACCCAGGTACTCATCACTGAGACTGTGATACCCTAACATTTATAAATTAATAACAATAAAAACGTGTCAAAGATGTAACCGTGAACATAACCTTGCAGGTTGGCAGATAAGTGAGATTTTGGAACAAGCAGAGAAAAGTCAGTACTACCGTAAATTGTTGACAGAGCTGGTAGAGCATTGCTTCACCTGAGGCTTCTTTGGAATGTGCCAATCCATCATAACTTAAACTATTTCTGCAAAAGGACTTCTTTTGATTAATTTCCAATTTAAAAACATTACAATGATCTACACTATCTGTTTTAACATTTTCAAAATCATTTATTTTTCACTTGATTTTGCCAATCACTTTTAGCTCTGATTCCTAAGGACTGACTCTCACAGTTATCCTCTCCGAACATTTGCATGTATATAAAGTCTGGAAATAATGGGCCCATTTCAGTCACCTCTAGAAGAGGGATAGAGATCTCAGAGACTACTGCAATCCTAGAAGCTTTGTGAAAATCGATGCCTAGAAAGAGGACAAAATCCCAGATTAGAAACTCCTAGAGGAGGTAGAAGGCAGAACTCAGCTATTTTATTTTTTATTGGTAACATCCAGATGGCAAATTGACATGCATTTTGGGCAGCTAGCAAGGGGGCACACACCTAGCTATGGATATGTGGTCAAGGAGAGGTATCAGAAGGGTGAGGGATGCTGGGACTACTCAGATGGGAGATCCCAGGACAAAGGATGCATGCATAGAACAAGTTTTGTCAAAGATGTTGCTCATCGACCACCAGGTTCACATTTTGCTTAGTTCAACTATTAAGTTTCACTGGCAGAGAGTTTGAAATAATCAAAAGCAAGTCCTTCCTTCATTCAACAAGTACTGAAGTTATAAAGCTCCTCATAGCAGAAGGCTGTGGTGGTCAAAATTATGAGTGCATTTAGAAATGGACTAGACAGATGAATAGAGGTGCCTCAATGCCTCCAGACGTGATGTTGTAAATGCAGTCTCTGTTTTTTCCAGGTCTTTTGGTTGAATGCAAAAATCTCAGAGGCTGAAACGGAAAAAAATCACTCTATATGTGTCCTGTTTTTAACATCCTTTTCTTGAAAATCTATCCCTGCACTTTGTCAGGTCAACTAGTAGAGGTAGAGCAATCCTTGGTTCAACCCAGTGTAGCTACTGTCGTGTTATTAAAGGTAGAATAGAGAAGTCAGAGAGCAAAGATGTTCTCAAAGTCCCAGCTAGACCCTAAATTAGTGTTTCCAATGTAAGGGCTGTAGACCAAGGATTCTCTTTGTCTTAGATCACAGCAGGGAAGAGAGGAAACTGAGGCAGAAAACAGCATCTCCATTCAGTAAGGTCACTCTACCCTCAGTAGGAGAGTCTTGATGGGAAGGGGAGATGGGAGGAATGACACCAACAATAGCAGCAGAAATCCTGTGCTACTACTCATCCCCTCAGCCTTCCTCAGAAGTGAGGAAGACAAAAAGAGAGAGAGAGAGAAAGAAGAGGGGTGCCTAAAGCTGGAAGACAAGGGGCAAGAATGACGTCAGGAGCTGGTTCGAAAAGAGAGGTCTTATGCACATGTGGGATATGTACAAGTTTTAAGTGGTAAAGTCATACTTTAAAGGGACCTTTGTCAGAAATATCTGGAATAGAATCATCCAAAATCAATCAGTAGATGGAGAGGGGGTGAGCACAGACGTCTAAGGGAGATCATTGTGCTCTACTGTCCCCAAAAGATAATGAAACACACTCATGGGGTTTCTGGAGCATGTCCAAAGAAGGGTAACGAAGGTGGTGAAGGGTCTGGAGCACAAGTCTGATGGGGAGTGGCTGAGGGAGCTGGGGGTGTTCAACCTGGAGAAAAGGAGGCTGAGGGGAGACCTGATCGCTCTCTACAGCTCCCTGAAAGGAGGTTGTAGCTAGGTGGGGGTTGGTCTCTTCTCCCAAGTAGCAAGTGATAGGATGAGAGGAAGTGGCCTCAAGTTGCGCCAAGCGAGGTTTAGAATATTAGGAAAAATTTCTTCCCTGAAAGGATTGTCAAGCATTGGAACAGGCTGCCGAGGGTAGTGGTGGAGTCCCTGTAGCTGAAGGTATTTAAAAGACGTGTAGATGTGGTGCTTAGGGACACGGTTTAGTGGTGAACTTGGCAGTGTTATGTTAGTGGTTGGACTCAATGATCTTAAAGGTCCTTTCCAACCCAAGTGATTCTATGATTCTCATAGTATTAAATTAAGCCGTGCTAGGACATAGGCAGTGGAAGTGGTGACCAGCCAGCTTGGTCAACAGCCCGCAGGATATTTACCCAGTTGCTTTAAGCATAATATAAAATTGCATCCAAGTCACTGGATTCTGCAGTTTTACTCAGCCCAAGGAGTCAATTTTTCCTGCTTGATGGTCTGAAAGTGACAGTATGCAAGACAGCTGTGTCTTGAGAATTTGAACAGACTCACCCTAAGCTTACCAGGGAATTCAATGTCCCTCCTGAACCAAGATGCTGATTCATAAGAGAGCAGCATTTCCACACAGGCTTTTTGCTAACTACAAGACTTCTGTAATATTGTACGTTTATCTTTCACTGGGGACACTGATTTGCAGTAAAACAGGTAACATTCACAGAATTTGACAGTTTATACTGTAATTTTCCCTCTCTAAAATGGCTGTCAGGAGTCTGCTTTGGGCAACATAAGCAGCTGTATGAATCCAAACAATTTAAATCAAAAGACAAACTCAACAGACTTGTTGTTCACTATTACATACTTGATTATTTGCAAATCCCCAGTTGTCATATTTCTGGTTTTGTTACAAGAAAATTATCTTTGTGCATGGTTTGTTGCATGCAATTCTTATACCGCAGAGATTGAAGGCACACAAACAGAATCAGGAGTATCTGCAATCTGCTTCTATTTCTTTCCCTGCTCAGTAGTGTGTTTCCTTACATTGTCCAGAAATTTATTAGGGCTTGATCCAAAGTGCAGAGACTTTTCCACTTTTTCATCCAAATCTAAATATATGTCGTTTTAATTTTTGACCAAAATTTTTATTTGAAAGTCAAATCCTTCTTGCTGTGTTTTTTAATGTCAGTTTTTATATTTTCCTCCAAATTGAAATTCTTTAATGGAAAACAAAAGAATACGGTGTTGTGTGTGTGTGTATATATACATACATATTCAACATATAAATTATATGAATATGTATACGTAATGAATAAATTTTACTGGTTAAACCTTTTCCGGTAAGATTAATTTCAACTTTACCATTCTGTTGCAATGTTTAATAGCTGTAGACTTCCTAGACTGTGACTGTGATGAGTAAAATGAACGTAAGTCTGTATTAAGCTTTAATTTATTGAAAAATCATACCCTAAAATACTTCTTAGGATGGAATACAAAGTAAGAACCTGTCCTGGAGCACAGGTTCTGACTGTTTTAGGAATGTCCTCTTGCATGAGCTAAGGGAATGTCTTCTCATCAGGAGGAGCTCTGGATAGCTGAGAATGAGAGAGAGAATGAGACATAATCATGAAAAAAAATCACATGCATTTTCTAGACAATTAATGTGGAGCAATGATTTAGCCAGTACTGTACTCTCCATCATTACCACCAGCAAGTCAACTTTCACATAGTGTGGAAACTTGTGTGCTATCACTGAGAAGTTCCAGTTTCACTCAGTAGGTAGAGAACCATCATACAAATTATTCTGGTTATTTGTACTTAATGGCAGGATATTTTTTCCTTTATCCAGGATGAAGAACCACGGTGTCCCTTTCTTGGTCATACCTACTCATTTCTCAAATAATGCCTTTAATTTATACTTTCTGGAAGAAAATATTGTTACTTGCATTCGTAAGTGTTTCAAATTGAATCCCTTAAAACTTGAAAGATGTAGTAGGATACCGCAAGGAATTTCAAAGAACCCCAGACTTGAACTAAAATTCATGTTGTCCTTTGTCATGCATATGCAGTCCATTTGGGAACGAATTCAATGTCCATTAAAATCAATGAGTGTCTTTTAAAGGGTATTTCATCATTTCATTTCTGAGCATGGCAAGTCTCAGAATATAAGGCTGTTAATTTAAGCAACTGTGTATGCATTCTGGTACCCAGATTCAGACAGACATTTTACAATTTTCCATTTGATTAACTGATGAAAAAAGTCATAAATAAAGTTAGTTTACAAAATTTTTTGACTGCTGGAAGACTGAAAACCTGGAGGATAATGGGACCTCCTTCATATATGCACATGTATATACTGTGTTTTCTCATTTCAGGTCATGGAACCAAAGGAGTGTTTGAGCTTCTTTCCGGATGGCGTCGAACCAGAGAGAATCTGCCGTTCAAGGACAGAGTAGCAGATGCCTACTCAGATGTCATGGTCTCCTACACAATGACAAGCTCCTTGTATTTCATAGCCTTCGGCATGGGTGCAAGCCCTTTCACCAACATTGAAGCTGTAAAAGTCTTTTGCCAGAACATGTGTGTCTCCATCCTATTGAACTACTTCTATATCTTCTCTTTCTTTGGTTCCTGCCTGGTCTTTGCTGGTCAGCTGGAGCAGAACCGTTATCACAGCATCTTCTGCTGCAAAATCCCTTCAGCAGAATATCTGGACCGGAAACCTGTGTGGTTCCAGACCATGATGAATGATGGCCATCAGCATACTTCTCATCATGAGACCAACCCATACCAGCATCACTTTATCCAGCATTTCCTCCGAGAGCATTACAATGAGTGGATTACCAACATCTATGTCAAGCCATTTGTGGTGATACTGTATCTCATCTATGCCTCTTTCTCCTTTATGGGGTGCTTACAGATTAATGATGGAGCCAACATTATCAACCTTCTTGCCAGTGAGTCTCCCAGCGTCTCCTATGCCCTCATACAACAAAAGTATTTCAGCAACTATAGCCCAGTGATAGGTTTCTACATCTATGAACCTCTGGAGTACTGGAATGGCACTGTGCAAGAAGATCTGAAAACACTAAGCCAAGGATTCAATACAGTGTCCTGGATTGAACAGTATTACCAGTACCTTCGAGTGGGTAACATCAGTGCAACCAACAAAAGTGACTTTATCAGCATCCTCCAGAGCTCCTTTTTAAAAAAACCGGAATTTCAGCACTTCAAAAATGACATCATTTTCTCCAAAGCTGGAGATGAGAACAACATAATTGCTTCTCGTTTGTACCTGGTGGCCAGGACTAGTGAAAACACACAGAGGGAGGCGGTAGAATTGTTGGAGAAACTGAGGCCACTCTCTCTGATACAGAGCATCAAATTCATTGTGTTCAATCCTACTTTTGTTTTCATGGACCACTATGGTTTATCAGTAACTATGCCTGTCCTGATTTCTGGTTTTGGCATCCTGCTGGTGTTAATACTGACCTTTTTCCTGGTTATCCATCCTCTGGGAAATTTCTGGTTAATTCTCAGTGTCACCTCAATAGAGCTGGGTGTCCTTGGCTTGATGACCTTATGGAATGTAGACATGGATTGCATTTCTATACTGTGCCTTATCTACACTTTGAATTTTGCCATAGATCACTGTGCACCCCTGCTTTATACATTTGTACTAGCTACTGAGCATACCCGAACTCAGTGTATAAAGAACTCTCTCCAAGAGCATGGGACAGCCATTTTGCAGAACGTTTCTTCTTTTCTTATTGGGTTGGTCCCCCTTCTCTTTGTGCCTTCAAACTTGACCTTCACACTGTTCAAATGCTTGCTGCTTGCCGGCAGTTGCACACTTCTGCACTGTTTTGTTATTTTGCCTGTCTTTCTAACCTTTTTCCCACCTTCCAAAAAGCACCACAAGAAAAAGAAACGAGCCAAAAGGAAGGAGCGAGAAGAGATTGAATGCATAGAGATTCAGGAGAATCCTGATCATGTTACAGCAGTCTGAAAGGCTTAGAAAAAATAATAGCATATTCTCTTTTTTAAAAAGCGTTGCACAGAGATGCAGGGAAAATAGAGCAAAGATCTCAGCTGCTTGTGCTGGCCAGGTCTGACAAGGCAAAGGAAGATCAAGAAGGGGTATTCATGACACATCAAGGTGCAAACTCTTTTTAACAAAAATGATGAAAGTAAAAATAATCTCAAATGTTTCCTTTGTATCCTCATTCTCCACCAGGGAAGAGTCTATTGGCCATGAAGTGTTCCTAAATCTCAAACTGTAGCTCTAATGGGAATTGCTTGATCTGTTGTATGTAGGACTGAGGCAAAGGTGAAAAAAAGAGTTACCATAAAGTAAACAGTAGGGGACAAAGCAGATTTGTTTGATGAAAATGTCCATGGAAAAGAAAAAAACAACAACATTTCAAATGAGAAAAGGGAACAAGACCAAGAGAGATAAAAAAATGCCATGGTATTTTTTTCTTATTTTCTTGAGCAAGTTGGTTAAGATGAAACCTATGCACTTGGGAAGTAGATGTTTAAAACAATCTAAGCCAAAGTACTTCCCAATTCTAGTATACCATGTGTACCTGTAACACCACAATTAGAGTGTTATTGTGAATATGGATGGTAAAGCTATACTGCTAAAAGATAGAGGTACTTTTTGTGAAGGACAAGAAATAATCATAGCCATTTGGAAATTTATCATTTAGTTTCTTTAAATGTAACACATGATCTTTATCCCAAGAGGTCACAGCTGGTAGTTAATACCATACACACATTTTGGTATTTCTGAATTGTGAAATTCCCCTTGAATTAACGGATCTCACGAAACTAACCCAGGCCATTACCACTGCAGCAATATTTGCTGTTCCTGCAGTGTAACATTTTTGAATTCTAATTTCTCAGTGTTGACATCAAATACTGAATATTAATCAAGCAGGTGCTTTAAATGTAATGATGGATTGCATATCACAGGCATAATGTGATCGTGTAACAGCTGAGTCAGCTCTGGAGCACCTGCACAATATTATCATTTTATATTTGGTCCAAAGGACGAAGACATATGTTTGCTGGTCCCTGCAATATGCTGCAGGAAGTGGGATCTTCCCCTTCTTTAAGCAAAACATCAATCAAATACCTACCACACACACACAAAAGACCTTGCTAATGTTTGTATGGGGCTGAATCAACCCCTAGTTGTAAAAAGACAGATTGGTCCCCTGTGGGAAGGGAAGGGGAGGGCGAAATGTCTTTATTATTATTATCATTCTTAAATATTTGAGTGTTGATGGCCTGCAACATAAAGCTTTGTTATGGCAGTTGAAATTTCACAGGAGAGTGCAGTAAATCCACAGTTACTATGTGGCACTGGAAATCGTACTGTAAAGAACTATGAATGACTTTCTCTGCTTTGTAAACTATACAGCTTAGTAGCCCAAGAGAAGGAATGAAAACAGATCTAGCCATTTTAGTTTGCCCTTGGCCCAGTTCTGCACTGGATCTTGCCATGTTCATCTTCTCTTTCAGTATTTTAAAAGGGCTTGCTTTCTACTCTCCAGAATATGATATAGCATCACCTACATGAGCAATGTCTTCCTGAATATATAGTATCCATGAGGACACTATGTAAAGATATCACTATATGGAGTGTTTATGTCTACTTTGTGTTACTTGTGGGTACATTTAAAAGGTGTCTGGAAGCTGTTTGCCTTCCAAAATGTGTATACATGTCTATTTGTGGCTGGTTAACTCAGTCTCAAACCTGCAGAGTTTGCTGATGAGGGTGTGTACATATGTTTTACTAAAAAAACTCTCTGCAAGAAGTTGATTCTCTGTTATGTGACATGTCTCACCTCTTCCTGCCGTTTCATGGTTGGGGAGAGCCAAAGAAAATTCACCTGCAGCACAAAAAGCCATTTGAATGCCTGTTCTAATGTTCGTTAGCTGCTTCTGTTTCCAATGATGCAGTTTCGCCTCCTCTATACTTTCTGTACTTTGACATTACCATTTGCCAAAAAAGACCTCTGTGTTTTAAGAGTGGTCAAAGCTCTTGATTGTTCAAGGAGTCTTTTGTGTGCAACAGATTTTCGAGAAAGATAAACTTTCTAGATAGACAAAGCTTCCAAAGTTTGAATCCAGATCTAAATTTCAGGTGTAGTTAGATCAAGGTTACTGGTTTGACCCAAGTAGTCAAGGGCCAGCTGCAAAACTGAGATCTGAATAGTTTAATAAGGTTTAGATGCAGGGGATGTTTTAATGTTGGGTTATGGTTCAGATGCATCTGTAGTTGGGAAGTATTTACTGACCTAGATTTGCATCTTGAAGGCATTGTGCAATATCCATCCTTTTCAAAACTGTTGGTTATGAATGTCAAGCTTCCCATACCTCTTCTTACATTTCCTCCGCTGCCCATACAAAATTTGGATTGTTGCAGCACAACCAGTAGGCTTGGGTATCACTTCTGGAGGTGTGACAGGGGAAGTTGCTGTTCTTCTATGGTACTGCCCAGATGTATCCCAGGGAGCTCTGTCATGCATTGAAGAAAGTAGCATTTTCCAAAGCCATCAAAGCCAGGATTCGTCTCATCTAACTTTGGATGTTGACAATGTAGATATTTATATCTGAGCTTCCTTTAAGGCTGTAGAAAAGGGACAGACACTTCTGACCCATTTTACAGTTGTGCATCAGGAGTAAATGAATCACACCTTAAAAAAAATGCGTATTTCTGTCCATTAGTGATAAAGGAAGCTCACGATGTTAAGTTCAGACACAGACATCGGGACTGCAGATTCGTCTAGATTTGGTAAGATTAACCTTACTTAAAATGACCAAATATCAAGTGAAACAGAAAAGAGAAAAAAAAAAACTTAAAAACTTGCCTCCCAAGCATCTATTTTAGGGATAAATCCCAGGAGTAAGTCAGCTTAAATTTATGTTTGGCTTATGGGGCTTTTACGCAGAATGGATTGTTTTAAAACTGCCATTAGAATTCCCCTAGCAGAGAATGGTGAGCTAGGAAATCAGAAGATGTCAATATTGAAGGTGGGCTCACACAAATGAGCTAGAGTTTGATGAGATGTCAAACCAGCTTCTCTCTCAATATTGTGCATGCGCAGTAGCACT
Source organism: Cariama cristata (assembly GCF_000690535.1). Taxonomy (NCBI): domain Eukaryota; kingdom Metazoa; phylum Chordata; class Aves; order Cariamiformes; family Cariamidae; genus Cariama; species Cariama cristata. The sequence continues at coordinate 203,768 of NW_009619078.1, read as the reverse complement.
TGTATATATCAGACACAAGATCTATAGATTACAGTCTGGGACTAGAAGTTTTTTATTTGTACATAGAATCATAGAATCATAGAATCGTTATGGTTGGAAGAGACCTCAAAGATCACCAAGTCCAACCGTATAACCGATGCCATCATGCCCACTAAACCATGCCTTGAAGCACCACATCTAAACATTTTTTGAACACTTCCAGGGATGGTGAGGCCACCACTTCCCTGGGGAGCCCATTCATCAGTGCAGGAGTGGAGCTGAAAACAAACCAGATCTTCCACGGATCTCATTTTATTACTTTATTTATCAACCATTTTCCAGATCCACCAAGAAAGGTCATTGCAGCTGTTACTCCTGCAGATACGTCAGTCTCTGTGGAACAAGGAAAACTTTCACTTCAAGCTAAAAAAAGATTTTTTTCTTCTATAGTTCGGTTCACACTGGAATCATTTGAGGATGGAGAGTCTATATTTTTTTTAATTCCTTCTGCTTTTTTTGCTTATTTTGCTTTCGTTCCTTTTCAATAAATTCTACGCTTTTCTGTAGCACCTGTTCAGCTCAACCGGAGCTACATAAGCACCTGTGAAGAAAGGACATAGCCCATGCAAAGCAATTTGACACTCTGATACATGTTGAATATTGGATCTTCATCATACACTTTTTTCCCAGTTACCATAAGTCCTCTGGGATATTGCACATATTCCTTTAATGTCTGGTTTTATATATGGTCTACATGAGTTGCCAAGAACCCTGCGTGCATTTCCTACTTGGTTTGGTTTCATCCCCTCAAAGTATATTGGTTTGAATTCATTGCTGAGATAACTCTGTTGAAGTCAACAGATTTATTGCCATGATATGTCTGTCTTTGCATGCTTTCTATATGGTAAGAAGTGAAATCATGACAAATGAACCTCTTACATTGTTGATATGCTCGTTGAACAATATATCTGTCTATACTCTATAGCCATTGTTGCATGCTGCATTCAGGAGGCTGCAGTGAAGGTTTTTTGGTTTTTTTTGTAATTTTTTCTTTATACTTTCCCATGCAGGCTATTTTAACTTTCATTAATATATTTCTCTGCCTTTTTTATTAGAGTTAAGTCTTCATCTCTGTAGTCCAGTACTTGACGTTTTATAAGTTTATTGCCTAACAAGGCAACATACTTTTTATGGCCAAGATAGGTATAAATGCATGGTACCTTGCATGTATAATTTAAAGAGGTTACCTTCAGGGTTATCATTCTCAACTTTTTGCTTCAAACAATTCCTGTTTAGGATGTAACCTGCCAAATGTTAATATCTATTGAAATTCACTTGAATAACTCTAGTTTTGAAATTTTCTCCAGTGGGAAGGAAAAGAACCAGGGGGGAAGGAAGAAATATGAAGTAAAGTAGTTGTGTAATCAGTGTTCTTTTTTCTCAAAAGGCTTTCACTGTTCTACTCTTAATTAAGTCACACTGAGTAGTGACTCTAGCATAATTAAGATTTATTTCAATGGAGTTATTCCATATTTCACTATGACAAGAGCTTGGCTTATTGTCTTTATGTAAGTACCATGCTAAGTCTCTTTGATTAATTTTTCTGTAATTATAAATTTTAGTAAGTTCTTTTCCATTGCAACACTAGGTTTTTGAGTACCTGAAGCCCTCATTTGATGTCCTAGGAAACACGAAAGGAAGTAAAGTTAGGCAGCTAGTGAGCAAGAGACATGTTGTAGTGTTAGGGAAAATGGATACTTCACAAAGAGGCAGTATATCCTCCAGCAAGGCTTTAAATAAAGAATTATGTTAAGGCTATCATCTCAGAAAATTAAGGTGAAGCGGAAACCAAGTGAAACGTTGTTTGGAGGGTAGTGTAATCAAATTATAGCCAGTCAAAATTGGTTCTTCTTCCATACCATCTTATACAAGCAAGAAGTCATTTGAACAGGGAAGGAAACTGAATACAGAAAGAAGGTCATCCATCACCTAAAATGCTTCTTTTCACTGCAGTCTTGCATAAAGTGATATCACAGACCAAGTGAGTGCAGATTCTCCCACCTCAGCACTGGCCTCTTCATGACCTGTTTTCCATGTACAGCAAGGAAGGGGTACCACCTTGGGTTTCATACACCTTTGGGGAGGAGATTCAGAACTGCTTTCCTCACCTGGCGAAGCTGTGAATGAGAGCTGAAAGATGCACACCACCCTGCAAGCACTGGTGTTGCACGTCCCCATTGTTTGGTCTCTGCCTTCTTATGAGCAGCAGTACCACAATCTCCCGGAGATACACACTGAGTGCTGGCGTTCATAATTTCCCCAGAGGTAATCTGGAATTTGTAATCACAGCAGCTCACAGGCATACACTTCTGACCAAGAGGGCTTTAGGGGCTTTTTTTAGAGGTGTTCTTTGGAAGAGTCCCATTTCTCACTACAGATTCCCACACATCACCTCACCTGCCAGGCATTAGAGAGGTGCAACTGCAACATTCAGTCAGGTGGAAGAAAGTTTTCTAGAAGCTTTTCCTTTTAATCCTCAAGGTCTTCTTTTCCCCAACGGTTTCTACCCCCTTCATGGCTTAAAAGCAAAGGATCCAACTTGAAACTTGGATGCTCATCCTACCAGTAGTGGTGCAAAATGCCATCAGTTAACCACAAAGTTGAGGTGGGTTGTGGGTTTTTAGGCCCTACACAGGGATCTGGCCTTCTTGCCTAGATAGGCAATCAAAATCC
>NW_009619078.1:188628-201025 GCF_000690535.1 Cariama cristata | reverse complement strand
CCTGCTGAAAAGAAGTAAATGTGAAGCAGTTCTGAACTTCATCTTTCCTTGCTTTCTTTCTTTCCTCTCTGATGTACTGATGCGCTCACAACACTATTCTCATTTTCTTCCTGCTTCCTCATTAAAGAAAATAAAGTTTCTTTTTCCTGCTCCCTGAGGCTATCTTTCCTTTGCAGCTCAACTTATTTTGTACTTTAATCTTCTGTGTGTGCTCTCAACCTCTTCAAAATGTTCCTATTTATTTTTGCAAACTCTGAGACCGTAACCCCATTGAAATAAATGGAATATGCTTGGATGCATCAAAGTGCAGACTCTGGTACAGAACTAGCTAATTTATAACAGCACCCAAATAGCTAAAAACTTTCTTCAGACAGAAAAGTATCTGTAAGAAAACTCAGAAAATAATTAAGCTTAAATTTCCATTTTTCTGCACTTTTTGTCTCACAAACTTCTACTCTTTCTGGTTCTTTTTACTGTAAGCATTTCTTTTTTTCAGCATGTTTTTATCATAGAAATGCCTAGTTTTTTGCTGGTTTTCTCTCTCAGCAACAAAAGTAAATGGGCATTTCTTCATGCCCTCAAAAAGAAAATATTGACCTTGCTTGGATCATTTTCTGCCAAGTTTCTGTTCAGAGCACATTCTCCGGGTCGAATTATATAAGCCTCTGGAAACAAGTATTCTAGTAGAAATGCTGATACAACCTTAACCAGAGAAAAATTATTGGTATCTCAACAGTGTCCTACTTAACTTCAACCCTTCTGCATCAGCCTGCTGGATACTCCAGGCAGCATTTCTAACACAGATTGATAATGGTCTCTCTGTTACTTGCAACACCACTGTTTTGGCAGTATCAGCTGTATAGTTCTGAGCACACATCAGGGTCTACCCTGCTTAAGTACTAAAATCAGGAACAGTTTAGCACAGCTTTTGCTAGAGAAGGGATATATCCCAAGGTAAGATAGTGCAGCAGCCCTCTATTTGTAAGACTGCTTCTCAGTTTCCCAGTTGTATCTTGGATGTTGCACTGTGTTCCTCTGTAAAGGACAAAAAGCACCATTTTTCTTTCAATAAGCCACTTGAGAATAGAACGTGAAATATTTTAGATTTAGTCATGGATAGAAATTTTTTACATGGGAATTTGAATAGACATGTCAATTGAATAGAGAGTAAAAGTCTCGATGAATGGAGAAATCTTGGTGCAAAATATTTTTTTTTTATTTCTCTTGCAATTCTTGCATGATACTTCTCCGATCTTATTTCCTTTCATCAATAAGGACTGAACTTTTTCCAGACTTAACACACTGAAGATAATCCCTGACCTATGAAAACGTCCCATCTGCCAGAAGCAGACTTTCTTTTGGAGGAAACCCCATTGGTTTAAACTCCTTGTCAAAGGAGATTTTGCAGCATCTGCACAGCAGAAGTGTTAGTATGTACCTATTCAGACATAGGCCCTCATTCCCAACATGTAGACCCAAATATTAAATAGGTAGAATTTGTGGGATGTGTGATTTTGTCTCTACAGAAAAAGAAGAGGTAGTTGCAAAATTCAGTTCTGCGGCCAGATCAACTTTCCACCATAGGTGGAAAAACAGAGTGACCAAGGTGCCAGCCTGGCTGCAGTTACTGTACCTGTGTGAGAACTTCAGAGAGGCCTCATCTAGCTGTGAAAGCCTAAACAGTAACAATAGCTAGCCCTGAACAAGAATTCGTTCTCTTTTCACTACCTCAGAGAGCCACGTGTATAAAAATAAATTGCTACAGAACAGCGTCGTGGAACTTGATCTAAGTCCTGGGCATGATAAAGCCAGTTGAATTGCAGAATTTAGGGTACAACCTCTTAAGGTCTACTTTTAGAGGTGATTACAGGTTTTGTAATGACACAGGTACTGGTATTTAATCTTCAAAATTATTAAATATTTAGGGAAATCTCTGGCATAGCCTTGGTCCAGAAAACCAGCTCTCTCTCCAGCAATTCCTGGGCATAGTCTGGGTGCTGGCATGGCCCAGGGACCATTCCCACTAGATAACTTGTTTGCAGTCACCCGTTGTTCAGACTGTAGGAATGTTTAATAGTGTGGACATTGATAGACCATGCCAGCCTCCTTCGGGGCCACAGAGTAACTCTGGATATTGCTTCGTTTACTAGCAAAGTTGTAATTTTAGACACCAGTGCAGCCTATATTCATTTTACTTCCGAAGATCTTAGTCTGGCAAAGCACCCAAGTAAATGATTTAGCTTAATCTGATTCTTAAGTCTCATGGACTGGGACATCTTTAAATTTAAGCATGTGTTTAAGTACTGAGCTAAATAAAGATGCACTTAACTCTGTGCTTCAAGTTAAACATGAGCTTTGCAGAAAAAGAGGCCTTAAAAGAAAAGGCCTTTTTCCTGTAACATACTAAATCCTACAATTATAGTAGCAATTTCATAATATGTAGAAAAACCGTGCCAAGCACATATATTTTTCAGGGTTTCAATTTCCCTGGTGTGAGACATCTCAGGGACATTTTAGTGATTTGTTACAGTCATACAACACTCAGGCAAGAATAAAGCCTTGCTGAGCATTTTTCCTGGATAAATAACAAGATATTTAACTCAGAATAAGAATACAGTATTTTATGATGTTAAAGCTCATTTGCAAAAGAAAAAATGAAACTTTTCATTTAAAGTATTTCATTATTTCTTTCAAGTGGTACTCTGGAGAAGTGCTGGATATGTTTCTGTTATGGATAAGAGAGGAATTGCTTGATGAAGTTAAATTCAGCTTTGTCAATTAAAAAAAAAAAAAAAAAAAAAAGCTGGCTTTGTGCCTAGTGTAAAACTTGTCATGGTATCATCTGTTGCTTTTACATTAAATTAAATGTGAATGGTGACATGAGTGCTGTACATGTCCTTGGGCTGCATCTGGTGAGCAACAGTTATGTACACCAGGATAAGAAATCAAGTCTCCACTCCTGCAAAAACAGATGCAACTGCCAAGCTGTAAATGTTGTGAATAACCCCATTGGCTTCAGTGGAACCATCAGGATGCATACAAAGATACGCTTACAAGTCTTTGCCAGTCTACAGACTGGGATAAGCAGATATTCTAACCTGAAAAGGAGATAGAGAGTCTTAAATCAGACATTTCCTCGACACCCTTAAAAAGGTTCAATGTAACTGATCTCTGTTTCTTACAAGGACAATGCTTTTTTAAAAACTTTGCCCTAAAACATAAGCTCGATAGAAACACAGGCACTATAAGCATTCAAGAGTCTAATGACAGTGTTTTTTCAGGAAATGTCTTCCCCTGTGATGTCTGCAGTCAATACTTTACGGAAGCGCATGGTCAGATGGAAAGTGATATGTAAAAATCAGATATCAAAGACCTTCCCTCCTAGGCTATAGCCAAAGGAGTGAAATAGGTACTGCAATTCATCTAGCTCAGAAAGCTATTTTGGGTTGAGGGCCCTTGCGCACATCTGATGGCAGCTACTAGAGCTGGTGAATAGCCCAGGATAACTAGTTCACATACTTGAGAGCACATGTCTAAAGCGAGGTCAGGTTAATACCTCTGAGGCATCTCTGTTCATTGAAACTGCAATGAAAATGTTGAGAAATAATTTTTGGGTGATGCGCAATAATCAGTTTGACTGTTCACTTTGTTTGTTGGGGGGTTAAGATGGATCACTAGGGCTCCAGGATGGCAGCTGAGTGACTGGAGCGTTACAAACAATGCAGCTGTGAGCAGCCAAGAGTCACCACAAAAAGAACTGAACTAAGCAAGTACTGTAAGGAAGATGAAGGTCATTTTTTCCAACCGTTATATATGTCCATTTGCACCCTATTTTCCTGTAATGCTTATTCTTTTTTTTAGCCTGTAATGGTCGGCTTTTCTATCTCTCTTTAAGTTGCAGAATTTGCTTAACTTTTTTTTGTATGAATTTAGTATTAGATGTTTAATTACTGGAATTTCTCAGGTGTAGGCAACTTTACTATGCTACAAATAAACATCATAAGTCAATATTGATTTTTCTCCCTCGTAAAGCTCCCTTGTTGCTGAAAACTGTTAATATTTTTCAAGATTATACCATGACCATATTTGTATAACAGCCTTTTACTGAGCTTGAAATTCTATACCAAATACTTATGTCTTTGAAAGACTGAAATCTTCAATAAAATATATTACTCTTAAATATTAGAATTCTCCCTTTCTTTAATAGAAAGATATTCAGTATTAATGCATATGACAGGACCTGTCCGTTGCCTGTTCCCTTATATTTAGTTTTAGAGGAAATGAACAGGGGTTTTGTTAAGAGAAAATGTGGAGCCAAGACCTTGGGCAGCACCAGGAACTGGCATCTCCTTCCTCACAAGAGGTGCAGGGCATTTCAGGGCTTGGGAAGAATGGGTCAGAGTCAGGGAACTGGCAACCCTAAGCTGGCATATGGTCCCTCACAGACTATTAGCAGACGGACAATTTACAGCTGCCCTGAAGCTATGCTAAGTGCAACCAAATGTTTAAATTTCCCAGAAAGGGATGACTAGATAATGGTCTCTATAGGATATAATCCAGTTCCCTTTTTCATCAACCGCTAGTGCCAGTAGCTCCTTTCTCACCAAGTTCTCTCTTGCTTTCACATTGTGACTTTTCCCCTCTCCTCCACAGCCCCGGCAGCTCTCAGCTCCTCTTCCCACACTGGTAGTGTTGGGAGTTCAAGCCCTTCCAATGCAAAGATATGGGGTGTGGTTTTCTCAGGTTTTCTCTGGCTGTCTCTGGGAAGCCGGAGGGAACCTGCCCACATTGTGCTCGGCACTGCCCCATGGCTACAAGATCTGCCCCTGCCTCTGTGCTATCCCTTCTCTTGCTCTTGATAATGGAGGTACAATCATAAGTATCTCACAGTCCCTTGAGTAAATAGTGACCTTAGAAGGAGACATTCATTAAATTGCATATTTCACATTCATTCACATTTCCCCCATCAAGTCCAAATGGTAACTTTTTTGTTTTGCCTTGAAGTCTCTGGCTGCATCCTGAAGTCCTGGTCCTTGGTACCCTGTCTAGAGGGAACCTACTGGACTAAGACTCTGTCCTTACCCATGGACCTGGTTTCCTTTCAAATGAAAAGGAGGGGATGGTGCAGAATCAGAGAACACGACCTTGTCGGTCGTATTAGAGAGGGCACCTGACCCAGGATGTAGGTCTGTCCATCTTTGTCAGGTTATTGTCCACAAATACACTGATATTTCTTTTCAAAATCAATCACTATTTCCCCAGGTCAATCTCCCAGCTAGTGGCCCCAAAAGGCACGGAAAAAAGGACACTTACAGAAAACTGCCTCTGCTAGTTGTTGCTGGGGAAACTCTCCTTGGTGAAAGGAAAGTGGCTAGTTGTCATCTCATGTGGTGAAGTGGTAACTCTGTTGTGTCTTTGAGTTGCAAAACATCTCCACTGCCAAACATGGGTAATATCGAGTGCAAAAAACACATACTAATAGAATAATACTGAGGACGTTCAGATGAATTGCAAGAAGTCATGAAATTACTTCAGCTGATATATTATGTGCCATTGAAACTGTACAGCTTATGCTGCAAATTGTCAGTCGTACTACAGCAGTTTACCAAGTTTCTGCCTAGAAATTCAGGATTACCAAATTCTGAAACCTACACAATAGACACTCAGCTGTAGCAGCTTATCTGTACTGGTCTCACGTCAGATGCCCTCTTGTCAATCCATTGCTCAGGCTCTTCTGGAAATTAAGCTAATTAGCTCATCAGAATGGTTCCTGCATGTACAGTCAGGAATCTCAGCTGATATAAGTCAGCCTGAATTATACAGCTGCAAATAAAGCACTCTTCCTTATCTACTGAGGACTTTGTCCTCAAATTTCTGTGGCTGACTTAAGCTTGTCGTATCAGAAATATTTAACCAACCAATTTACTAACATTTCTATAAGAATTTCTGTTATTTTCTTCCATTGTCTCTTTTTCTTTTATTTAACTAATTCTGTGTAAAGTACACAATTTTCTCCATTCTTCTTCTTCTGACAGATTTATTTGAAGGGGAAATACAACAGAATTTTCCTTGATTATATCTTAGCTACTTATACAGTCCTACTTGAGACTAGGTGTTCACACCAGCCAAAATGGATGAAGCAGACAACTACTGTTGTCTCAGAGGCTCTGGCTTTGCATGAAACTAGAAAAGGTCAACATTATTTCTCCTGGCCTGAACTGGGTACTGCCATTTCTGCTTTTGTTGATTCTGTGCTAGTTCTTCATAGATTGCTATGATTAAGAAAAGATAACCCAGAACTGTGGCATGAAATTCTCTTTTTATTGTGAAGGGCATCATAGAAAAGTTTGACAAAGTTTTCTGTGCATGTTGCAAATGAAACAATTAGAGTCTCGTTTCAACCAGCAAGCCTGTAAACTCTTTGGAGCTCCAAGAAACAAGGGTAGTGTATGCCTGGCTTTAAAAGAGATACCCCAAAGTCTTGGGATTGCATTCAAGTTTGGTAGTAGCCACAAGATGATGAGGGCTTTTTGAACTATATTTGCTATTAAACTTAGGGAAAAGCTTTATATAAATTTTGCAAACAAATTTTACTTCCAGAAGCTCTCTGGTCATGGAAAGTTTTTCTCCCTCCCAACCCAGGTCTGGTCTGGGAAATTTTAACAACAAAGGAAAACTGATGACAAGAAAAATGTCTTTCTGTCTTTCAGTGGTAGGTTTGACCTGCTGACTACAGGATCTCTTGTTTGTAGCTGGCCACTATAAAGAAGCAGCAACTACTGTTCTGGTAGATAAAGCCACTTAGTGGAGGATACTGGGGTTTTGCTACTTTAGCTTATATTGGTAGCTATACTGCCCTCCAGTGATAAAGACAGTTGTTCCAATCCATATTCTAATCTTTTGTAGCAGCTTATTCCTAGTCTTTGATGAATTTGTACTGAACACTGCAGTTCTTATTCTAGAATTTTAGCCAGTTCTTGTCTAAAATAATAATAGAATACTTCCATTATTTTTATTTGTAGTTTTTTAAAAACTAAAAGTAAATGCAGATCAATTTATTGTAAGAAATAGAAGGTAATATGGATCTGAATATGAAAAAAAATACATAATTTTGGATTTACTAAAGTTAAACTGTCACCAATTAATGAGATCTTCAATTGATTGCTTTTTTAAATGCAGGTTGACTTTTTAGTTTTAGTTCTGCCAAAAAACCCCATCCATTTTCATTGTTGTTATTCCTGAAAATAACTCCCTTGTACTCTCAGCATTGGATTTGTATGGATTTTGGTGGCGTGTTGATTGATGGACCTTACATCTGTTCTGAGGTGTTGGTTCTCTCCTGTGCACGTCAGAAACCAGTGTATAAGTGTGAAAGACAGGTAGTATCTTCAAGGCAGTATACGGAGAAATGGTGCAGTGGTTGTTGGCATTTGAAGTTTCTATGAGTTCATGGCATTATGCAACAAAAACATGTGTATTGTCCTGCAACTCAGATGTTTGACATAGTTTCTTACAACAAACGAAATGTTTCAGAAACATTATTGGTGATGCTGCTATAAGAATCCATCATCTGCAATGAACTGACCTATATCGTGGCTGATTGTGGATGCATGTAGAAGCATTAGAGATTGGAAAAAATTTTAGCATATTTTACTGTTCCCATCTCATTTATGATCATTTTTTGTTTTCTAGCTGTAATTTACGTTTTACTTGGGAATGCTGCAGTTGTGCTGATGTCTATTTCTCCATATCTCCTTTAAAGGTATACAACTGCTTAGTGCTCTTTCCTAAGATGTATCACAGAGATATGAATGCAGCTTTTACAGACGTATCTGAGTTTCAGAGTGTGGGATTCAAACAAACCATTTCTGAGAAGCTGAGTAACTGCCTGAGTGATGGGTTTGTGCAGAAATCCCTGTTGCCCTGATTATCAGTAATAACTATGGTATTGCTGTTAAAACTAGATTAAACCGTGGCTCCCACACACATTGCAGCACTCTGGTTTTGTACAGTGATTGGCAGGACAGGACAGGTCAGTACTCCTATGGTCTGAATCTGAAGGAGGTGGCATGATATTCCCTTTCTGAAGTCAACGAGAAGCAGCCACTGAATTTGTTAGGTGTAAGATCAGTCCAGGCTAAGCAGCTATTCAACTACAATGCAACGATCAGAGATCCAGTGTGAAGTGTTGTGTCCACAAAATGCCACTATATGGAAAGAAATGGTTTCTTGCTTTTTATTAGTCTGGGGTGGTAATTTCACCAATCCTTTTGGTCTAGAATTCCCTGCAACAGTACTGAACAAGAGCTAGAACAGGACTGTATGACATGAGGGCAGAAAAATTGCTGAATAGATCGTACTCACTGAAACAGCTAATATCCGAAAAGGTTTGCAGAGTATTGTCAGGGCTTGCTGGACTTAGGTTTCCGGCAGCTAGTTCAGGAAATGATTTTATGTTAACAGATGATGTGCCTGAAGGTAGCACTGAAGAACAGGCCCAGGGATGGAAAAATACAAGACCTAATACCACACTAGCAGCTTTTACATTCTTTATAAAATTGGAGCTGCCCTCCTAATCATCTCAATCTGGGCCAGGTTAATTGAAGTCTTCCCAGCAGTGAGTCAGTCTCACACGTTTTCTCCATCTTTGCTAATTAAGAGAATTTTCACCTTTTATAGTTGCTTTAGTATTCAGAGCAGTTTGCCATGGGCTAATTATAAGCATTGAGTGATGGCTTTAGAATTTCATGTTTCTGATGACATTTTATCACATTAAATTGGAATCTCATAACGCTACTTGAGCTATGATAGACAGGGAGGTTGTCTCTGTTCTGGATGTTATCCACTGTATAAGTTTGTGCTGATACTGAGCATCTGCTACTTTTTTCATTCAGAACCATTGCAATCTCTTCTGCTGTTCAACTGAAGAGTTTGGAAACTCAGCTGATTCCTGACAGAGGAACACAAAAATACTGAGTTCAAGATCCAGGGTATAAGCCCTTTACTTTCATCCTATAGATGCTCTTGCTTTGTGTGATTTGGGAGAACAGGATACCAGAGTACTGAGGGGCTGGAATGAAGGAGCCAAGGCACCATATTCTTTGCATCATTGCTCCTCCATTTCCAAATCCATGGCATTTTAAGAGGTTAATCACTGATGCGGTGTGGAAGGTCTTCAGTCCCCTTGAGCCAAAGGAGCAAGTACAGGAGCTCAGTCTCACAACGCAGTTGTTGCTTCTTGCAATCAGCACTGAGAAGACAAGGCAGCTTTGCAAGCATAGATGCAAAGCTGTGTCAGCAGGGCACTGTGCTGGAGCTCGTCACTCCTGCTCAGAAATAAGGTTAACATGTGAGTAACAACACACCAACACAACTATACCATTTTCAAAACCAGTACCTTTACACAGATCGTCTACAACTAACACTGGTATCTCTAACCCAGCATAGTTTAACAACCATAAATATTCCCACTTTAGCTCATATCTTTCCAGCACAGGCTGACATCTCACTGGTGTCCGTGGGAGAGAAGCACGTGCTTATGAGCTTTGCTCATTTTGTTCACGCAGGATTTGAGGAGTTAATTGAACCGTAAGTAGCTGGATATTTAATTCCTTCTAAGGCAGGAATAAAGTCCAGTTGCAAATGGGATTTGCTTTGTTCTTAGTTGAGGAAAAAAACTATAAAGCTAAAAATGAAAATTAGCCATGCAAAGAAGCAGTCATATCATAACCATGCTGCCATTTCTTCTTTGCTTCTTGTTAGAAGACTGGATGTTTCTGGGTACAAATGATAAAGTTAAGGAAACAACTTAGAGCATTTGTTGAAGTGCTTTCTTTTCAGTTCATTTGGTGTTGGAACCTGTTTTACCGGATTTTCAGATAGACTTGAAAATTTGTATCTAAGGGGTTTTCTTGCCGAGGAAATAATGTTAAAGATACTGATCAAGTAACTACAGCTGTAAATTTGAAGCTTATGACTTATGATGGATCATATACAACAGGCTCATATTTCTTCTATCTGCAGATAAGGTAAATATGGTTCATATCTCTCTGCCTCTGTTCTGTTGTACTGTACAGATCACAGTCCGTTCTAAGTGGTTGACAAAATATAAATCCTTGAGTGTATGTGTGGACTAACTCAAATTTCACCTGACTTGTTTAGTTCCTTCTGTGTCAAAAGTCCATGAGATTTTGGGAAGTCAATGCTCTCTTGTGTAAGCTCAAAGTCATGATACTTAAGGAATAAATATTTACATTTGAAGGTAATGGTGTCAGCAGAGGTGAGAAGAAACAGATTTGAACAAATCCCTGAAAAATACTGCTGAGCATCTGCTTTCTTAAAACTACTCAATAAAATGTGCACCTGTGGCAAAACAGAACTACCATTCTAGAAAATCTCTCCAGGCTCTAGCATTTTCAGAATAGAGAGTTTCAGAGTTATGGAGCATTTTCTTTCAAAGATGCTTGCAAATATTTCTCAACAAATGGCTGAATTTTGCAATCCTAGTAATTTTCTCAGAGTACATCTTAAAAGAGAGCGTCTCCGAAAGAGTCCACAGCCCTCAGAACATTAGTAAATCTACAACTGCAGAAGGCAAGGGAAAACTCACTCACTTCCTACATGTATAATGTCAAACACTGGCCAACAAAAAGATTAATAGAAATTGAGAGGAGTAGATTTTTTTTTAGAGTTTTAATTTTTTTTTTCTTTCCCTTCCCGATAATTATCCAAATTTTGGCAGTTGCAGTCATTTTTGTTGGCAGGAGAAACTGATAAAGAATTCAGCTATTTCATCAGTGTCCTCTTCTTTCACCTACAAGGTATACAAAAGGCACTGCCTCCAAGCAGGAGGAAGGAGCTTTGCTGGCTCACAGAAAGTCCCCTCTTTTACCCCAGTTCAAATCAAGAAGTTTCCCATAGATATGTTTCAGAACCATGCTCCCATTCTGGCTGTAGTCTTGGTTGTTTTTATATCTCTGCATTCCTGATGTCCTCTACAGCCTTCCTATCTGTCTTTGACTCCTACACAGGGGTTCAACCACCCCAAACCAGTCAAGTCGTCCCTTCCCACATAGGCGCCGCACATTGTGGACAACATCACAGGCTTCTGATGGATGGAGACATATAGGTTGTTTCAACTCCCTGACTCAGTAGGTGAGCTGCATACTTCATTATACTGTCTCAGCCTTCTTTTTCCCTTTCCCCCAAGGCATATTGTATGTGATCGCTCATGAAATATGGCTGGCGGTAAGAAAGGCAGCATCAACAGCATCTCTTATGGTACGTGACATGATTAATAATGGTTAGGCTCAGCCACAACATTGTCCTTGGTTTTTAGGTCAACAGAGAGCAGGACTTGACCTCTGAGAGCTCTGAATGAAACCGAATTCAAGGGTTGACATCTACAAACAGTTCAGATCAGAGTTGCACCTGGGAGGTACTGTGCTACATCCACGAGGGAAAATAATTAGTCTTTCATTGAAATCTTTTTTCCTGCTATCAGCAATGATTTGGCTATTGCTGTAAATTAGGATTATAACTGTGATCATAAAAATGCAGTTACAGTGGCACATATTTCCTATACTTATTCAGCCACGGAGATGACAGACAACTTTCTAAATGAAAAGGTATCCATTTCTGTCTATAATGCACTGTGACATTAAAACAGTTCACCAAATCAATTTGTACATGGATGGAATACAAATAAGGGTGACTTCATCATAATTTTTTCTGACATCCTTATAATGGAAAAGCCTCAGATTAAAGAGAATATAATTGGTAACAACTGACATCTTGGAAGTATATGATTTTTGTATACTTCTGTATGTTACTGTTCTCTCATTTTTCAAGTATTTAATTCACCCTCTGGCATTCAAACATAAGTGGTCCTTCTTTCTTTAAGACTTCTTCTTTAAGATTTTAGCCAAAGAGGGAAAGGCTGTGAATGTTGTATACCTGGACTTTAGTAAAGCCTTTGACATCATTTCCCACAGCATTCTCCTGGAGAAACTGGATGCTCATAGCTTGGATGTGCGTACTTTTTGCTGGGTAAAAAAAAACTGACTGGGTGGCTGGACCCAAAGAGTGGTGGTGAATGGAGTTAAATCCGTTTGGCGACTGGTTACAAGTGGTGTTCCCCAGGGCTCACTACTGGGGCCACTTCTGTTCATTATCTTTATCGATGATCTGCACAAGTGGATCAAGTGCACCCTCAGTCAGTTTGCAGATGACACCAAGCTGGGTGGGAGTGTTGATCTGCTGGAGGGCAGGAAGGCTCTACAGAGGGATCTGGACAGGCCGGATTGATGGACTGAGGCCAACTGTGTGAGGTTCAATGAGACTCAGTGCCAGGTCCTGCACTCGAGTCACAACCCCACGCAACGTTACAGGCTTGGGG
>NW_009619078.1:102029-188358 GCF_000690535.1 Cariama cristata | reverse complement strand
AGAGGGCAATGAAGGTGGTGAAGGGTCTGGAGCACAAGTCTGGGGGAGCGGCTGAGGGAGCTGGGGGCGTTTAGCCTGGGAAGAGGAGGCTGAGGGGAGACCTGATCGCTCTCTACAATGACCTCAAATGAGGTTGTAGCGAGGTGGGGGTCGTTCTCTTGTCCCAAGTAGCAAGTGATAGGATGAGAGGAAATGACCTCAATTTGCTCCAGGGGAGGTTTAGATTGGATATTAGAAAAAATTTCTTCATGGAAAGGGTTGTCAAGCATTGGAACAGGCTGCCCAGGGAAGCTGTGCAGTCCCCATGCCTGGAGGTATTCAAAAGACGTGTAGATGTGGTGCTCAGGGACATGGTTTAGTGATGAGCTCAGCAGTGCTAGATTAATGGTTGGACTCGATGATCTTAAAGGTCTTTTCCAACTTAAACAACTCTGTGATTCTGTGATTCATTGGGACATTTTACAGTAATGGCCTCTAAACAGCAGAGTTTTTCCATGTCATCTTGGCCATCCTGTTATAAATAGCTCATCTCCTTAGCATAAATTTGCATTACATTCTCAATTAGTCAAGTTTCTATTTTTAATTCTTCTGAGGAATTCCCAGAGGAATAGATCTCTTAAAAATGCAGAAAGGTACAGAATCTCCTGTTCATAAAGTCTAACAAGTAGTCCCTTGACACCGGGTTCCTGGAAATGTGATTCATGTGTTGATTTGCTAAAAATAGATGTGGCTGAACCAAAGTAGAAGTTCCACTATAACAGAAACCCCCTTGAAACACTGTCAAAAGTGTGAGCAATCTCCATAAAGCACTAATGACCCAAGGTGGCCAATGTCTACAAAAGTCAGGAAATGAGGTAGATTTTTTTAAGAGATACTTAAAGATGGTGCTTAGCTCCCATTGAGACTCACTGCTTAGGCACTTTTTAAAATCTTACAGAAACATACTTTTATCATTCTAAAGTCTTTGAAAAGCTTGGCTGTACAGCACCTTTGAGATTGCCTCGTTAGTGGAGATCCCCAGACTGAGAGCTTCAAAAGGACCATTTTTCAGAGCTTGTACTTTCACCACTTTTGTACCCAAGACGGGATATCTAATCAAGGACTTAAAAATCCTCAGATGTGCTTGAATATCCTGACCATCTTATTGTTAATGGGAGAACCCAAAAAATGTGAAATTGCCTAGAAATAAAACTGAAATAGACCACATAATTTTCACTGCTTTTGAAGAGTGCGTTGTAGAAGGAAATGGGAAGCAAAGCCAGTTAAAAATTCATTAATCTTTTAAAAAGTCCTTCATTTTTAATAATGTAAGGTATAGGTTCCACTATTGATGCAGGTAAAGTTAACTTAAAGAGGCTTTTTATAAAATCTTGCTGGAAATCCTTTGATGTCTCAACCCTCTACCTTCACTATCCTGTTACCTAGATCCAGAGAGAGACTCACTGAAATCAGTCACGTTATATAGAGCTCTACCCAAGCTGACCCACTTGCATGATCAGCTACTCAAAAACAGTAAGTCTATAGTCTGCAAGATAAATCCAAATGAAAATTAAGTCTTTATTACATCACAGTTTAAGTGTTCCAAATGAAAATTCTTTGGGAAAAGAACAGGACATGTCTATGGAAATTGCATGTAAGCGGAGCGGAGGCAAGGGGCATACATAGTTGAGAAGGAATTAAACTCTCTTTACAAAAGCCCCTCCTGCATGAGCTAAAGCAGAGAACCTCTACAAATGAGGGCTTTTTAATATTCAGGTAGCATATTGCCCTCCTCCCCTCTGTTCTGCAGGTGGCCTGCACTGACCTGACACATCTCAGGTCATCAGGAAATGTTTCAGAGATCTCACTGATGACTTAAGAGCACATGCAACCATAACCTTTGGATTACACCTTAAAATTACAGAGTTGCTTATCTGAGAAAAGAATTGCATCCATACTGTCATTTAGGTCATTCCCAAGTGGAAACAATCTGGACCTGGGGATTTGGTTTCACTTACTGCAGAGTTTGGGATTAGGTGTAAAACTGTGCCCTCATATGATTTGTGCTTCTGACTTCTGTTTTGAGTTTGGGGAACAAATGGATCTGAATGCTTGATGTCAGAAGCTGAAAATCACTTAAATAAGAGCAGAACAAAGAATGTCAAGTCACTGAGTAGCTTTTAGCTGAATAAGCCAAGAAATGGAGTAAATTTTCCACTGTGATCTGAAACTCAATAAAGTTTAAGCAGAGCAGAGCAAAATAGGACCTTGCTTTTTAATTAGATAAAGCAGATAGAAGAGAAAAACTAGTTCTATACTAACAGCCACTATCAAGAATATATTTTCACAGGCATCTCTGGCACAATTACCTTCATAAATGGAAACCTTTGAAACATGAGGGGACTGTGCAGACCACAGGGATCTGAAAAACTTGACACAATAAATACATCCACAGGGTCATCACAAATAGGCTAGAGAAAACTTGGGACATGGTGTATTATTCTTGGTTTATTATGTCCAGATGCCATTAATTTCTCTAATATCAATAGGAACAGAAGAATTCAGAATTTCTGGAGTGTGTGAAGAGCCGGATCTGAGGCTTTGGATAAAAGCATACCAGATATTTCTTTCTTTTTATGTGATCTCAGTAGCTGTGAAAATTGATGGACTGACAGTCCTAGAAACATAATACCTTGATGTAACCAGAACAGAGATAAAGCATGAAATGCCAGATAATGCAGTGAAGAGTGTATTGAGGAGGTGAAGGAAGATAGAGTAGATAGCAAGAGACTAGGAGCGTAGCTATATCAATAGAGTAAGAGGGCATTGCTAGACTGTTAATCTGCACAAGCAGCTTCTTGAAGGAGTTGTAAGGAGTTGTGCTGAGTGAATTATTTTGTCCTGTGAGAGATTATGTCTCTTTGAAAGATATTGATGTGCTCCTCAATGTGCACATCTCTCTCCTTTTGCATAGTGTCCATGGTGTTACATTTGCGTGAATGCTTTTACATGGCTGTAAGTATAAATACTCTACCTAACTCTGAAACAAGGTTGTCCTGGACAAAGCATGTTTTCTTTAGTAGCTGTTGAAAACATTTTTCCGTACAGAAAGGTACAATTATTTATCTACTGGCAGTGCAAACGTTGCTTGCCCTGAGAGGTGTGTGTAAACATCTTGCATGTGTATCTGCATACCAAAAAAGCCAATTCTTTGTGTAAAGAGGTGCTGAGAGCACCTCTTTCATTTATTATAGGTATGTCTTACATCACATTGCATTCAGCAACAGAACCTATGAAATTTTCTCTGTGTAAAGTTTGAACAAAGATCAAATACTAAATAGAGGCCACAGGTGGGAAGACTCCTTGGTTGAGTTATTGTCAACTTCTCAAGGCACCAGTGGAGTTTCTGTTCCCATCTAGGCTTTTAACCATGAGCAGAACTGGTAAGATTTCCCAAATCACATGCAGTAACCTGTATCCTCAACACCAGCTCAGAATTAAACCCCATTTGCTGATGATTTTCAGTACCTTGTAAGACTTATTGTACAAATGCCTATTTCTCCACCATGTATTGGTCAGGCTTTACAGCCAAATGGCACATCTCATGGGGTGCCAAATATCTGCAAGTCCACCTTAAGAAAGGGGTCACAGGAGCATTGGATCCCAGGGGAATTGCACTGACATTGTGGGACAGGTAGCCCAGCTCTGAGGCGGTTGGGATGCTGAAACTATAATGCCTGAGAGGAAGCAATGTGCCATGACAGGGAAATATAATTTAATGTCTCAAGGACAAGAACTGAAAGAATTTGAGTAAGTTCAATAAATTGAAACAAAATACTGTGAAGCAGAAATATTAAAATGCTCCATCCCATTTCAAACACAGCAGAAATGAAACATTTATAAATCTATATCTTTTAGGACTCAAGAACAAAATTAATAGTAATAATTACTAAATAGTAAACAACAATAGCAAGAGTAAAATCTTACTTTTCATCCTAATTTGTAAGAAAAGCAAATGTTGATAAAACAGCATTTTCCAAGGACTAGAAACTGATTTGTACTGAACCATTAGCTGTGCAGCAGAGCTCATAAGGCTCTGCTGTTTCGGCTGTCTTCAAACAAAAAAAACCCAAAGACTGCACCAAGGCAGCTACAGCTCTGGCAAGGGCAGGTAGATAAAGACACACAGAGTGAGGTAGAAGAAATAATGAAACAGTGCTGGTAACAGTTGCCCATGAAATCTTCTACACTGTGTTATGTATGTGATATTGCTCCAGTATTGGTAAAATTTAAGTTAATAGATGGATTTATTGCTGGAAAAAAAAAAAAAATGAGCAGAGATTCAGCCCTCACATCTCCCTGTTACTTTCATAATTGTCTTAGGTTTTCTCTTGTGACAAGTGGAATTAGACTACGTTCAAAAAAAAAAAAAAAAAACACTAAAAAAAAAATGATTGCAAAATTAAAGGAGCAAGATGCCATTTCTTCTCTGCTTGAAAGCCTGGGCAAGGAGTGCCATGTGTTTTCCCATCTGTGCAGAAGTTTTGCTGGTTGCTCTAGATCAAAATTTAAGGGAGGAAAGACACCAGGGATTTTATTTCAGAACATAGTCTTGTACAGCACAAGCAAGGGAAGTTTCAGTGAAATTTTGCATCCCTATTCTTGTTTTCCCCTGCAGGTATAAATAATGGATGAGCAACCTCATGTTTTATTGCCAAGCGTAAATAAATGATTCATTTACTTTATATATGTGTGTATATATATTTAAACAGCTGTTTGTAATCAAATGATAGATTCTACTAGCTCATGACCCAGAATTTAGTTCATGCTCCATGAGGATGAAAATTTACAGTACGAATCGGCAAACAGTTCTGCTTTTTCAGCACATGCATCACAAAGTGTAATGTCTCATGCACCACGCAAACAGAATGCAATGCACACCGTAAAGGAGGGACTCCTCATTTTCTGTTTCTGTGCTCCAGCATTTCCTGATATTAGTTACCACTGAGCATTAAAATGTCCAGTGTTTTAGTAAAATCATTTAGATTATACTCTTGTAAGGGTAGTGTGTTTAGTGCTTGCTGAGCAGCTGCTTGCAAGGCTCTGCACATGCTTTCGTGCCATGACCATCACTAGAGGATATGAACATCAAACTTTTTGAGTCCTGCAAAAGCTTACGAGAGGATTAGTTATGTGATAGATTTTAAGACTTGAGTCCTTTTGGATACAGGCTCCCACTTTTCCTCATTCTGTCACAATTTGTATTTCACTTACTTGCACCAAGGACTGCTCCACAGCCTCCTGAAACTGTTGGAAATACTCCCTTTGACTTCAGCTGGTTTACGCATCAGCTGCAGGGGGGACAAGAGTGGGTTATTTCCAAAATTGTTGGCATTACTTGACTGAAATACAAGTGACTGTAGCCTTTTATACGGAGATAGGTAGACAGAACAGCAATACAAGTACAAATGCTAGCATAATCCCCAGAGTAATGTCATTTCATCAATCTTATATTTTGAGTCCAAATCTTTCCCAAAATCCATTTAGTTATTAATGATATTTTCAGGACAAAGAGGAGAAAAGAGGAGATAATGTCAAGCTTTGTGATCTATTTTATCTTCACCTTTCCTTGTTCCTTTTGAATATCAGGATATAAATTAGGAAGGGAGACAGTGTTACATTTATTACATGAAGTTACCTTCAGACTCAAAACTCTTCAGTTTCATGTTTGAAACTGAACACCAGCACAACGAAGTCCAAACTTCAGTCTCGTTAACATCAAAAGTTCCAATATGTAAGACCTGTCTTTTTTTTAAAGTATACAGTACTTCTAGTTAGGAAATATTCAGCATTTTGAAACACGGAAGAGTTTGAATTGCATCCGTATGTTTAGCCACACCACCTGCACACCACAATGTTGATTCTTTTGATGATGACTAGTTCACAAAAAAAGTAGATCGCAATTTCATTCTATTTTCTTGATGGAATCTCCTATCTAGATATATTTCCCTAGCTAAGAAGAATTCATCCTCCAGCAAATCATCAGTTAAGAGCCTATGTGCAATTTCAACGTGGCAATTTCATGAAAAGAAAGTTAAAGTCAGACTTCTTGGTATATTTGAGCTAAACAACCTCACTGGCTTCTGCAGTTAAACTTTGTCCGACCTTGATCAGAGTTGGCAAGTAAATGATGACTGTTTTTAAAACCTCCAATCCAGGAATATAAATACAAACCAAGACTCCCATCTGAGAGCCTGGGATTCTTCTGACCAAAATAAGGACATTTGTAGACTCCACATTTGGCCAAGAGACAGAAGTAGGTATTTCCCAGACAGAATCTATTGTATCATAACAAAGGTGAAAAAAAAACAGGACAAATGAATTGTACCTTAAAAGTACCTGCTTCTTGGTGTTGATGAGAAAGGAATCTTGGGAGGTCTAGTTCGGGCATAGATGTTAACATTGCAGAGATGAGGTGAGGTGAGTAAGTCCTCTGTGATTCTGAAGGGACTTCTTTGGAATACGTCTCCTCTGAGGATGGCAGCCAACAGACAGAACAATGGCTACAGCCAAGTATCTGGCAAAACTTATTCCCAGGGAGTAGCAGGAAAACTACAAAGATCAGGATCAGGCACTCATAAGACCTGCCTGAAGCCTAGCAACAAGAAGAATATTTTTATGAGCATCAGTGGGTTTTGGAACAAGCCTGCTGAGAGAGAAATCTGAGAATGGGTTGACAAATGCACTTCAGAAGAGGTACTGATATGTACAGAGGAATCAGCAATGAAGTGTCTAACAAGAACTGCATTATTGCTACATTTGCTCCTGATCTTGACCTTGGGGAGACAACAATTAATTCTTTTCAGTAGGGCTTCCACTAAAATCCAGAATTAAAACTGTACATTTATTTGTAGCTTGGGGAGGGGAGGGCATAATCACAGAAAATTATCTAGACAGTGTCTAAAAGTTGGTAATTTAACAGTGACTATTTTAGACAGTGCAATATACTTACTCAGTGCAGTAATAAATTATGTGCAGCTTGCCAAGTAATTTACCTGGTCCCCTTTTCATCATTTCAGCTTCAAAATACTTTAAATAAACTGTGATATTATGTAAATGACTTTGTATCTGTTTAACTTTCTCTTATACGCTAATCACACAACCAAGAAAATACCGGGTATTAAATGGACTATGCAAAATAGATATAAAATCCTAGACTTTAAAATATGTTCTATTAATTAAATATGGATGATAAACTGTTCATAATTTTAATGAAGAGCATAAGATAATGTAGATATTGTATATTATTTTCATTTTTTTCACATGAGATTTCATTTCTTTGCTTAGACACTTCTCTCCAGGGAAGCAGCTGCTTTGTAAACTTACTTGGGGCTTTTTTCAAGTATTCTTACATGTTGGTGAGTGATTGAGTTAAGTAGTGATCATATCATTTAATGCAGTTCTATTAAAATGTCCAGGTTACAGTCTTGCACCTTCAGTCTAAGTGTCTGCATGCCAGTCTCATGTGAATGGAAACCCCACAGTGTTCAGCTGGAGAGTCCTGGTTCATAGGCATGCCCACACCTCATGCACAACACACCAGCACAATGTAAACTGTATGTAAAATAGCAAGCTTTACTCTATAATTGATTTTAATTTAAATTTGACTACGTGGTCCCCTGCGGATAGTTGTCTTGCTGAGTTCAAAACATTAAAATTCCGTGTATGAGTTTAGATCGAAGTCTACTGCATTTCCACCCCTGCCAGTCAGAGTGACAGAAAATGATTAATAAATCATCAAATATTAATATCATCCCTTCAAGTCATAAAAAGCTGCAATATAGATCTATGATTTTTAAATAAAAACTGATGACTATAGGGTTTTTTGTAATAGGTAACATATCAAGGGGGAGAGAGATAATCTGATGAATACTGTTGTTTATTTTAACTTTCATATTAGGTTCATGGAAAAAATATTCTCTCTATAACCTACCAAGATTTATCACCCTGTGAAATTTTATAATAAAGAATGATTTTCTAATTAAAGATTTGTCAAATAAAGAAAATAAGTGTGCACGTATTTTCTGTCTTCGGGGGACAGTCATGAAATAAAATAGTTGAGCTGCATTTGCAAAGTCCTGTGTCAACGCATTTCATTGCTCTGTGTAGATCCATTCAAACTTCGACGGACTGAAAGCGGTTGTCAATGCACGTGTATAAAACACAGAGCAGAGTCATCTCTCTGAATGCTAAACCTGGCATTAATTTCAAATGTAGCATACCCATTTTTAGATGCATGTGCCTGAGGTTCTGAAGACAGCAGATCTGTGCCAGGGGATTATATCATTGTTACGCTGATGTGTGACACATTATCTTACGTTTCTCTCTCTCTCTGCTGACTACCCAGAGAGACCAGAGAGACAAGGTTTCTAACTTAAGTTCTTGAATTTTTGCTCTACATGAGATGAGAGGAATTCAGCCTCTGGATTTCCATGAGTGAGCGTAAATTCCGTATCAAGTCCCACCCAAAACACATACAAGACACATAAACTTAACTCATATGGGAAGGACTTCTCAACGCCAGCAAGATAGAGTGAATGTCCACCAGTTACTAGATGGGAATAAGCTGTCTGGTATAATCAGATCCTCTTGGATTTAAGCGTGCAAGATCCTATTAGACATCACGGTGAAGGGTTTTGTTGAATAAATTGTAATCTTAGGACTTTGGAGTCTTGAGACTGTCGGTACTAATGAGCAGAAGTTCTTTGTTAGACCTGCAGGAATACGGAAAAGACTTGGTGCGAGGGTGGATCCCAACAAAACGAAGAAAGGAAATACGAATACTAATTTTATTCTTCTGTTAACATCGAAAGTAAAAGCTTCTCTGGACTTTGATTTCAGCAGACATAATCAGCTACAAATACAGAATTAGAATCCTGTGGTTTTCTTTCCACATCCTCTCGGCCACTTCAGAGAGGACTATTAGCTGCATGTGATAAATTAAATGGAATTAAATAGCAGATTTTAAACTTGTTGAGACAAGAAACATGCACAGAAGTATAACGATATTTTTAACTCTCTCTTTTTACCCCCAACTGTCTAAAATTCAGGGCTTAGATTTTCTGTCCATTTGAAGAAGAAAAATCTTTTTTTTTATTGTCCTGCCATTCCTCCTCAAAGACATTGGACCCATAAGGTAAGAAACATTAAACTTTTTTCCATCACATATTGATCAAAATCTGTGAGAAAATATCATCTGCCTTCACTGAATGGAAGTAAAGTCATTCACTATGCAGTATCTTGCTAAGATGAATCAAAAAAAACCACCCAAAGACTTCTGTTCCTGGCTCCCCTCCAGGGACTCCTTCATCACTCATGAACCAGATAATATCTGTGTGTCCACGTAATAAATGAAGTCAAGTCTTTACTGTGAATTGTGTTAAACCATGCCTAAATCAAGACATTGTCTCTCTCAAATGCAAAGTTCAATACAACACAAAAAACATCTTGTCTAAGGCAAAAACTACTTGCTTATGCTTGTGTATGTTCTTGCCAACACCAGAAGAACATGAGGTTGCTACACTGGCTTACAACACAGTTGCATCTAACCACATATCCTGTCTAAAAAAATGGCGAAGGCAGATATTTATGGAAAAGATATAAGAAAATTAACCCATATATGGTAAGTTTTTCCTGTGGACACCCTCACAATTTCTACAAGTGTAAGGTTTCTACAGAGAAGATAGTCTCCACCATCCTGATCCCCTTACTTATGAACACAAATTCAGCTGCCACTTTTACATGTTATCTGACAGATACTTCTTTAGGCTCCAGGCTTGTTTGCATCTATCTCTATGATATTTCCCTGTCCACCCAACCAAAACCAGACCCAGGCTCTTCCTGGTGGCAACATCCTTCTTTTTGGCCTTTAGAGACAGTCTTGACGTGCTGCTATCCATCAACAGTTTTATGCTGGGCTCTTGACATCCTTTGGAATGACTCTGCAGAACGTCCCAGAAATCTGAAAAACTACCACACTGTCTCTACTTTGGAAACCATTCCTGGTATGGTGCCCATGAAAAAGATTTAGCGTTAGCTGGAGTGCTACTGTGTGGAAACGCAGGCCTCTCATGCTGAACAGCTATGTACCACTTTCTAGTGTCTGCTTGTCCTCATCGATCTACTCCCAGACTGCCTGTATTCATCCCTTGTCCCTTGTCCTCATGTTCAGATCACAAACACTTTGAACAGGCTTTGTTCTGGACAAGTACAGCATTTAGCACAATGGTTTTATAGATTAACACCATTTCATAAATGGTGCAGTACTAATCACAAATTCACCCTTTGACTACACAGGCCAAAGTACAACATTATAAATCCGTCTGATACCTTTTTTTAAGTCCAAGCAAAGTCTGTCACCAGGATTTCTTTATCAACAGCAATGCCTTCAGTTTCTGCATTATCATCACATCACTAATATGCTTACCCAATATTTTATCCATTTTAAAATGTGAATCCCCACTGAGTAAGAACATATAAAGTGCCTTAGCTATGTTTGATAAAATGGACAATAATAGTTTTGAATTCACCACTGCAATTTATGATGTCAATAATCTATAATATAGCACTGCAGTATTTGCTGTTATGTTATAACAAGGGCCATAGGCTGGCTGTTACTCCTGGATATACAATTAAAGATTAGATCTCAAGGGCAATTATTCTTTTAAAAATGGGAAGTCTTTCAGAAATTTGGAAACTGTATGGAGGGGACAAAAAAAGATGAGAAAGGACATCTGATTCCCATTGAGGATCTGAAGACCCTCTGCAATTCACCTGCAGGTAAAGGAATACTTTGGAGCACGTTAGCACCAGATTGGGGCTAAAAGCATTAAGGCAGGCTCCAGAGCTGCCCATCCATGGCATGAGACTGCTTGCTCTGGGTTAGTGCGTCCTACTGAGAAACAGGTGGCATAAAAAAACCACTGAAAATAAAGAACACCAAAACTAGAGTAAACAGAAGTGCAGGAAACTGCGTCCATGATAAAATCTCTTCTGATCTCTTATTATTTAAAGAGAAATTAAATGTCTAGAAGACAAGTTTCAAAAGCCCTAACAAAATCCTTTTTTGTTCTTATTTATTAGAATTTCTCTTGCTATTCTTGTTATCCTTGCAATCACTCAGTCCCTCTTTGAAGGTCACTATGGTGCACATAGAACTCCTGAAAGCAAGAATTCCACTGACGATGAATCATCTAAAAAATAAATCCTATTCCGGAGTGTAAAATTTGCCACTACTTGATTTCATTGACAATCTCGTTAGACTTGTGCTGTAGATTTCTCTTTTCATATCCCTAAATCATTCATTGCCATGAATGTTCTTTTCATGTCTCCTCTTATAAGCAGATGAACGCTCTGGCATTAAAAATCCATATCAGAAATTCAGCCTTTTTCAGTGGGATCATATTAATTAAAAAAAAAAAAATATTTCTTCTTCCTTTCTTTCACAGGTATAAAAAATTCTATGCCACTCCTGTGACTCTTGAGACAGAAATGTAATTTTCAGAAAGCACCTATATATTTTAGATGTCTTTGATGCACTTGCATTTTTGTCCTTTCAGAGAAAGGTTAACCACATTGCCTGGTTTTTGTTTCACTTTCCTTTCTTCTGCGCTGTTGTTTGCTTCATCTTTGCAACATGCAGGATCACCCTCATGCAAAAGGTAGCGCTCTGCAGACACAAATAGTCCATTAACCCCACTTTGGAAAGCCTACGATGTCTCGTCTCTGTAAAAGCATAACTGAGCAGTGGTCATGACATATTTTCTGTCACATTATCTGTAACAGTTGCAATGTTGAAAATCAGTTTTCTGACATCTCCAAATTGATACTTAGAGGATAATTACAGCAGCCCTAAAATGTGAGATACTGTTATAAAATCAGCATTATTTAAACCATTTTTGTATTACTTAAGCTTCAATATTTCCTATTTTGTCGGTTTCATGTTCTTGCCTTTGCTTTCACCTCAAACAGATCAGTGTTTTGCAAAAAAAGGCCATCATTTTTCTTTGATTATTTTCTATCTGGAGATTGGGAATAAAGGTGAGAATTTTTACTGGGATCTCTATAGCAACCGTAACTTCTGTCTCTGGGGAACAGGAGAAGTTCTCAAAGGGTGGGATGATTTCTTTTCTTAGGCATCTGTGCCATGACTGATGTGTCTACTGGAGGGTGACGTTAACTCTGATGTAGCTCCATGCATGTAGACACCCAGGCAGGAGTCTGAATATGGAGATGAGTTCTCCCTGCAAAGTTAGGTGTGATGAATCCCTTAAGTTCTTCCCTAAGTCAAGTGAACTGGTTCCCATCTAGTCTATTTAACTAGGGGGAAAAGTATCCAAACAGGGGTAGATTTTAATAATTTGCAGTTTTTTAAGTCAGTCACTTTGCATCATGGTAAGTGAGGAAGGGTTTTGAGGTGATTACAATCCTGCTTCATCTTTAATTATCTGGGATGAACGCAAGGCCAAGGGACTAACTAGAGGAACACAACCACTGCTCAGGCTCCCCTGCCAGCTGAGACATTTATTGAAATGTATGTTTTTCAAAAGTCAGATACTCTCCTCATACAGTGTTCTGTGTTCTGAATTTATTAGTGACAGCATTAGTAAATGCAGAGAAAAATTGATACAAAGCATTTGTTTTTAGTATACCAAATCACACTGTCTTCAGTAATAAGGGTTGCAAATGAAAAACCACTTCAATGAGATTGCTCAGCACAGCTTTCCTGTGAGAACTAAACTCTCTGGCATCTCCAAATGATCCTAAAATCCACATTTTCCTTCTATATATTATGTATAAATGTGAATTTCTAATCAAGATATGCACTCTTTTCCTGGTATATATAGTAGAATAGTCCTGAGTTAGTAAGAAATAGATTTCTACTCTCTTAAAAATTCAGATTCTTCTCTACTGGGTCTTTAAATCTTTGTTCCAGGAATTGATCATCCTGTTTTGATGTTAATGGCCAATACTGAAGTTATTGAGTGCAGCAATTTTACAGCCAATTCCTCTGTTTTCCTTCATGTGTTACAATTAACCAAAGTTTTGGTGGAAATATCAGCTGGGAAGAAAGCTTCTTGTCATTTCAGATTCATCAGCTGCAGAAGCTACCAAGAAAGGTCAAAACCAAAAGCAAACATATGTCTTCATATTTACATTTAAAACAGGCAGCCCAAACAGCAGAGAGCTGTTTGCATTTGTTAAGCACAAACAAAGCATTCTCAAGTAGTCAAGTGTGAAGGTGACTGATAAATCAGTCAACAATATTTTATGCTAAGTGTTTAAAAAAAGAAGAATTTAGGACAAAAAACCACCACTTGTCCCCTGCGAGCATGCTTACCCATGATTCCACTTTGAAAATGACTCCACATCAAGATGAAGAAGAAATCTAACTTAGCTCCTTCATTTCTTTGTTTCTATTGTTTATCTGTGCGCCAAATATTCCTTTCATTCCATCTTTTTTTTCCTCTGAAGAAAAAACTTCTCTCTAGATTGTTGGGTTTTTTATTCACTAACACAACATTTTCCTTGTGGCCGAATATGTAGAGCTGCACCAGATAAACCAGAGCAATCTGGTTAGTATTTACCTATTGTTTTTCATATAAATTATCCCCAAGCTAAATTTCACAACTTTTCTGTTCACTTGAAAAATCTCCATATACCTTTTATAATGTGGGATCAAACTTGCTGACATTCTGCAATGATCCAAACTCTGATTGAAAAATATTTTCATTTTTTCTCTCTGTAGTAGCAGAGTCCATTGCCTGAACCATTTGCATGATAAGAGTTACTTGGCTGTGCACAGTGGGATATATAAGAAGGGCTTGGACTTCCAGACACAATGAAGGATAAAAATATGACACATCTAAACTACGATTTCAGGATAAAATTTACAAAATGTATTCTTCTCTGAACTATCTGTTCTTAAAATAGCTCAAAACCTTGACATTTCATTAAGTTTACATACAAAGTACTTTTGATGGAGCAGAGGTGTGGATGCTTGATCAGTTCTGGCTCTGAGCTCCTTGCCTTTCTGTAGTGAATGCAATCTGAAAAACTGTGGATAAAGCTGTAAATAATATAATACAATAGCTGTGCTATACCAGCTCTCTGACAAATGGCCACTCTGTCCAGTACAAAACACTTCTTATTGAGGGAGTCTTTATTCTAATTAACAGTCCTGCTATACCCATTGCCCTTTTGATTTTTGTCTGCTTTATATCGTCATACTAGTGCCAGGGCCAGGCCTAGCCCCCAGAACTTGGTTGTCTATGCTCATAACTTGTTAGAGCAGTCTTTGGCATGATTTTGGCCCAAATTTTGCAGTGTGGTGCCCAGTTGCATCACTCCCTGCCTAGTACAATAAGAATATAGTCAAACTGGGGAGATTCCAGCTGAGGGTCACTAAGATGGTCAGCGGGTTGGAGGTGTGTATGACATACACAGATAGACTGTGGGAGTGGGGTTTATTCAGGCAATAAAAAGAAAGGTACATGGCCGATCTTATAGCAGAATTCCACATTCGAGTTTGGGTTAACAAATAGAGATAAAGCCAGAGATTTCTCCGACGTGCAAAATCGAAAGACAAGTGGCAATGGGAACAAAATGCTACAAGGGAAATTTTGCTGAGATACAAGGAAAAAAAGTTTCACTGTAAGGATAGTCAAATACTGAAACAGGTTGCTTAGGGAGGTCATGTAATTGTCATCTTTGGAGACGCTCAGCTGCACGTTGAACTGCCCTCTGAAACCCAAGCGACCTTGAAGATAGCCCTGTTTGAGAAGGCATTTGGATTACCTGACCTCCAGAAGTCATCATCCTCTTCCAAGATGAATTAGTCTACAATCTTATGATTTTATATTTTAATACTTCATTTTAATATTACAGATCTGTCCAGATAGTGCCAGTTGACTTCTGCACCAGAGAATGGACCCTGACACTATTTAACTCTCATACAGATGGAGCTCTTCTGCTCCAAAAATTGGGCATTGTGTGCCAGAAGTCTGTCATTTTCCTTCCTTGTCTTCTGTGATTATTCACAGTGCTATATATGTGGCATTATATACGTGTATAAAGTACATATCTACATCAACAAGCCTTTGTGGGGACAGGAAGTGATTTTTACATTATTAGGCGTTGCCTTTTTTATTTCCCATGGAAAAATTTTAAAAGCTATTGAAAAGAAAGAAAAAAACCAACAAAGGCATTCATAAGTGTTGATTTCTCGTTTAGGAAAAATTTTTTAAAAAAGAAAAGAACATAATCCCACACTATAGTTTTCTTGAATATTCAATGTATGTGACCAACTCTTCATCTAGAAAAAGTCATGAAAACTCTACCTTGCTCCTGAGACTCCAGTTTTAATTGCACCAAAGTCAGCTAATATGTAACAACAAATTATGATATATCCAATAAGTAATATCTAAATGATAATAAATATAGAATTTAATTCCAAGTTATGACAAATCTTTTCTATTCTCCCTTCTGATGCTGTACACAAAGTGTGTTTCAGGACTAGAGTGTTCCGAGATCTCTTGCAGATGATCCATTGGCATACAGGCCATGTGGTAAGGAAAACAGAGCTCCAAAGACCATATCAGAGAAGGCATCTCCTTCGTGGCACAGTCAACTGAGGAGAGAAATCTAATAAAGCATCACTGTAGGTTGACGCACAAGCTATATCCAGCTATTTCTTCATTTTCAACTGAATCAGCTTTGGAGATGGCCATGGTAAAGTTCTTCTCCTATGCTTTCCTTTGCTTTTATTGAGATTGGTGCTAAATTCTTGCTGGCTTTGCTAGGAAGACAGGAAGAGAGTTGGATCTACCATGTGTATAGTGTCTTCCACGCTTGAAGGATCAGTAAGTTCTTTCATATGTGTGTGTACATACATACATGAAAAAATATATATCCAGATGATCATTCAAGTCTTTTTCTTCATAATTAAGACCTGAATCACTGAAGTAGTTAATATATACAATAATCTTTGTACTGTGCCTTTACCCCAGAGGAACAATGACTGTGATTCATAGAGTTCATTATGTGCTACATTTGGCACATTGTCAACAGCACTACCTTTTAAAGAGCCAGGATTAAGGGTAATGGAATGGAAAATTTCCTTTTATCCCATCACCGGGTCAGTCTGGGTGTATCCCATGTATTAACTTGCAACGAAAAGGCAGAGTGTGTGTCTTCAAATCACAGATCCTTTGGGAATTTCTAAAGGGAATACTACCAACATAAAGGAAAAGGAAACAAAGTAAAGTATGTTTAGCAACTTGAAAGAATTAGGTTTTTTCGTCTTCCCCCCGCCCCCCCCCTTTTCTCTTTAGTTGGCCTTTCCAGATTCTTACTAAAAACACAATTGAGTCAGAGGCTGTCTTCCTTTTCAATGCTAAGTATATGAGCTGAAAAGCATACGTTGTCTGGAACTCAGGGTTATAGATGAAAACCATTCCCCTTCCTCTGATAATGCAATCAGTGTCCGGCATTAGAAACCGGGCTGATTTCAGGTTTTAAAAATTGCCTATGCAAACCTCACCAAAACCAATGGGTTTTTTTATTCAATCCTAAATTATCATTCCATCCAAGTCAGCATTGCCATATTCCAGATATTATCTACTTTTGTCTCAGACCTGAAAAACCTCTTTCCCCCAAATTGCCTGTCTATCCTATCATGCAAGGCAGTCAAACAAGTGTGCCAACTACAACATCACACAGTTATACGGGTACGATTACCTCACTTATTATAATTCTTAATTGTTATTAGATAAAATGTTCATATTCAAACAGTCTGCTAGAAGTTATCTTGACTATTACTGGATAATAATTCAAGAAAGCAAGAAATAATTGTTATTCTTCATGTCTTACACATCCAGGTTTCCCCCAAGATAATTGGAAGAAGGTCCTAGCTTAGGCAGGCTTAGACACAGTGATCAGTTGTTGCTTTCCAGGATCCAGTAGCTTTAGACAGAAAGCTTAGATCTTTCGTGGCAAAGGGAATTACTGAAAATAAATATTTACAGCACTCCGACATTCCAGACAAACTGCATATTTGCAATTGCTGCATCATTAATACCGGAGCTGGAGGCTATATGAACACATTAGTTGTTACATAGTCACACCAACAAGTTAATTTCAAAAACTTGTCATTTGCACAAAAGAAGCAGTGATGAACAATGATGATTTATTAAAACCAGTGGTAGAAAACAATTGAGAAAAAAAAAAAATTTAAACAGTCCCTATCCATCAACACTTCTGTTTGAGGAACCGGGTACTACACATCATGAAAAACAGGATGCAAGTGCTTGCTTTTGGTTATTTTCCTTTTAGTTTGTTACATTTGCTACAGGCAGAAGCGAAGTTACCCTATGGAAATCATCACACCCACTCTGAAAAATGCTATTCCCTTGTATTCTCTTAAGCTTTGTAGTAAATTCTCTGTCTCCTCATCTCTCTGAAACACTATGCATGGCCTCAAGAATGTCTTCATCTATTTTTTGCATGCTAAGTTACATTCCATTCAGCTGGCCTGATATGTATGCATTTGGATTTTCCAGCTAATTACTTCACTCTATTTGTATCATTAGTTTTATTGTTGTTGTTTTTAAGAGGCTTTTCCTGTCTAACTAATTTCCAGACTTTTTTTTTTATTTTCCTGAAATACTGAGTTACAGGAGAAGGCAGCAAACCTCTTGTGTTCCTAATCATAATCCCCAGTTTCTGAAACCATTAGGCTTTCTCATTACTACTCCTAGCAAAAAGCATTTAAAAAACTTATTTCCCTTCTTGATGCCTTCCCTTCTTCCACACATAAAAATTCCCACACATTTGCAGGTTACCCCTGGAATTTTAAATGCTGAATATAAAGCACAGAGGACTTGATGCCACGAGGAATCTTGTTCCCCCAGGTGCAATACCATGTCAACATGCTTTCGGACAGGAGCAGTTTGTCTGTACCTGGGTACTGCCCTGTCACCTTCTCAGGTCACATCAGCCACGACACTACAGAGCCATATTCTCACTTGCTCGTACTGCTTGCAGAAAAAACACAGAGTTTTTCTTGCCCAAGTGCTATGCAAGGAAAAGACTCTATGAACTGAATGGACTGTTTGATTTGTCCTTCTGTTATTCTGACACCACTGATTGACCAAAATAAAATGAAACAGACAGAGTAGCTTAGAAAGACTGAGCTCAAAATGAGAAATTGGTTTTGGATAAAACTCATTTGCCAAATTCATTTCCCTTTGTGTAAACAGCAGTCAGTTGCCCTCCAAGAGACAGTCAGCTGTCGCCATCTGACCTTCAACATCACACTTGCAGAGGCTCATTGGGTTAAGTTGAAGACCACAGTCCGGCCACCCACCTTTGGCCTCTTCTGCATCACTGCCATTGTGCATCACCCAGTTAAACAGCCCATAATTTGCATATATAGCTAAACCATATGTTCATAGAATCATAGAATATCTCAAGTTGGAAGTGACCCATAAGGATCATCAAGTCCAACTCCCTGCTCCTCGCGAGACTGCGTAAAACTAAACTATTTTCCTTAAAGGCACTCAGGTTTGAACTGAAGACATCAAGGAATGGGGAATCCATTCCTTCCCTCCATAATTTGTTTCAATTCTTAATCAAGATCAGTGTTTAGAACAGATTATACTGTTTCCTATTATTTACTTATTTATTATTTATGTTCTCTGTTTCTATACAGCAAGCTGAGACTCTTCTGAAACCTCTGCCAAACTCAATAGTTGGACACAGCGATCACAGTGACAGTGACTTTGCTCTGGGATGGAGGAAGGATGCTCACACCCAGTTGCTGCTGAAAAAGCTGCTCGTTGCCACATTATATTAAAGTTAGCAGCCAGCTGCCATTGCTTAACGTGCTGGTGTGTCGTGATGTCTCCCCATGCCAGAGCAGGCAGGTCAGACTTGCTGATGAAGGCTGGCTGTCCCCAGGACATGTGCCCACAGTTTCCTTTATCAATGGTGGATGCAGCTCTGGAAGGAGCTGATACACAGCCCCAAAAGGCATTAGACACTTACGCTGGCTTTGTGGGCATTGCAGCAAAATCTCCGAGAGCAGAAACGGTACATTCAGGGAAACCTTGAAAACATCTACTGGGAAATGATGTTCCTTCATTTGGATTTTACCCCAGATTTCTAGCAATAATAGGGCAGGCATCCTAAAGGGGCTAATATCAGTTATCACGTGCACATTAAATGTAGGTGTTTCAATTCAGCTTTGAATGCCATCTAGATGGCAGTACCTTGAATATCAGTCTGTTTGGATGAACAGAGTCTTCACTGTGGTATGCCTCTACGTTTATTGATGTTCCGTTTGCTTCTGGCATACACATGGTCCCTATTAACAGCAAAGGAGGAAGGAAATCTATTTGTGATTGGCAAAGAGATTTTTCTCTGGACAATAACTTTCCATTCTTAAGCACTTTTGTAAGCTTAAGGGTCTATATTTTTCTCTTCCAGCAGCACTACTTTGCCAAGTATGCCCCTTTTATTAATACAAATCTATTGGAGGTGTCACACTCTCTTACCTTTTGCTGAACTCGACCTTGGACAAGCACTAGGATCATTTGGTATATGGAAACAGAAAAACACCCTGTCCTTCCCTGGCTTCCCCACTACTTCCTTTTCAGCCAGTTGTCATCCTTTAACAAGCAAAGGGGCTTTACATGGAGGTAAGCAAATACAATAAACTGATTTCTTTGAAGATAAATTACACCTTCTTCTGTTTTTTTTTTCTTTTGGAAGCCTTCAAGACTGAAATCCTAGTAAACAGCTCTTCATAAGATATCCACTGTCACTTTTTATTTGTCTGAAGCAATTTTTTCCCACTGGTATATCTTTCAGCATTTACCCAAGCCAAAAAAATGCTACTTACTGACATAAACAGACTTGCAATATTTAAGCAAAACATATAAGCTATTCTACAAAAGCCAAGTTGACAGCAACATTTCAAAAATGAGACTATAATGTAATAAAAACACTATCCTGGCTTGTGTCTGCACAGAGAATAAGAAAATAAATGAAACATTGTGACAAATGAGGACTGGGAGAATTTTCCAGAGAAGGGAAAAATAAAAGTGGAGTTAAAGAAGAGCAAAGCAAAACCTTCTGAAAAGGCCATGTTTGACTGCAAGAATTTACGGCTTCTCTTCTTATCTCAATGGACCCTCTGTGAAGGTACTCCCCTTGCCAAACCGAAATGATTTGTCAGCTGTCCACTAAACCCTTTTTCTTCAAAAGGCTTAACCTCTGTTACATGCCCTTTGTATTTCCACAGAATGGTGTTTCAAATAGCAGAGCTTAATGCATCCCTGAAATCATCCTAGTCACTGATGTTAGCAGTAATAAACATGGCAGGCTGAGGATATGTTCCCAGCAGGGCTTTGGCAGTGCTTAATATAAGTCCCTATATACCTACCTATATGGAAACAAATCTGTTACTTGACGGTGTCTCTTTCTATTCAGCCATTCAGGTGAAAACCTTTCTCTTGCTGGCATTCCTCGGTGACAGACAGCTTTTCTGTAAATAGTACTATAGGCTGATTTCTTGCTTCTTTTTCTTCAGTTCTTGAAGCAAAAACTCTGGGAGCAGCAGACTCTGGCTATGGCACCAGAAGTGGGTGAGGTTTACAATACTCAACATGACTTTTATTATGCTACACCTTGCCTTAGTGCCTTACAGCCCTTTCTGGTATTAATGCCAGCAGCATCCCTGAAGGGCTGTTTGTCTTAACCCAATCTCTTTGTACAGAAGGAAGAGAAATGAGTGATAAGAAACTGCGTAGTTACCTAACAGTATAGCCAATGGACTATTGCCCAATCTAGCAATATAAACAAGTCAAAGTGACACTGAAATTGAGAGAAACCTTTGGAATAAAGGTAGTTCCCTCATGAGATGGAAACAACATCCGCCAACAAAAAAGTGGGGGTGGTGGAGTGCCGCCAGAATATCAGTGTGCTGCAGATATTTTTGCTTGTCTGTCTTTGAGAGTCATTGCAACCTTGGAAGAGCTAGCATGGCCATGAAGCTGTCCCACCCTTCAAGCTATGCACAAGGAAAGCACAAAACAGATGTAAAGCCAGCTTGGTATAATTTTATTTCTGCTCAGAGGAGTTCAGTGAAAGTATATCTGATATTATGCTTATAATCATATGTTCTGTAGTCTGAGGTTTCTCTGTTCATGTAGTGCCACAAGAGTGGTATATCGGTAGAAAAGAAGTGGGTGGTGAGTATGCAGGTCCTGCACATGCAGCAAAGCCCCAAGGGTAGACCATGAAGAGTTTGGCGTGGTCAGTGGATAAGCAGCTACATTTCACTCTTTTAAGCCTCAAGTCCAGTTCAGTACACCATAGAAGTTAATATCATAATTTTCTCCCTCTCTTCAAAATGCTACATGGCTTACTGTCTGTTCAAAGGTGACTGTGATACAGTAGATCATTAATGCTAACAAATTTCTATGCGAAACTCCATATGACTAAAATCCAGTGCATATTTCACACCTTCTAGAAGACTGCACTGGATGAGAATGGAACAGGAATAGAAAACTTCAAAGCTTCAACTTCAAACCCTCTCTTATTTAAAGCTGGTAGTTTTATCTCTGTGTCATTCATGATGCCTTTATCATTTATTCCACTTCCTTTGCATAAACATCAATACGACTTCAAAAAGAAAATTTTTTTTTCCATTTTCCCCAGATCTACCTTACTGCACATGTGGTACAGATCAGCAAACTGCTTTCAATCAGAGTATAATTGTCTTCTTTCGTCCTCTCTGTTCTTCTTTTTTTCCTTCTGATTTTCTTCTTCTTATAGCAGTAATTTATGTTGGCTCCTGAGATAGGCACAGAACTACATCCTGTGGCTATTGATTCATACAAAACCCTAAATACCTTTCCAGGCACTCCACTAAGGGATTTCAAAACCCACAGAATTATTCCAGGATAAATCTGAAGTATTGCAAGATTCACCTCTGTTTAAATGAATTAATTCCTTGCTAAAAGGCTTTTCTTTCACCATGATAATGAAGACATTGTCCTAGGAAATAATCTTAGCAAAGACCGGTTTCATAGTTTAAGGTACTGGTCGCTGAGAGTGAATACAAAGAAGTAGAAATTGAGACTCACATCCCTATCAAAAAAGTTTGCACATGGTTTGGGGGTAGTTCTGTCAAGGTTACAGTCTAATTCCTTGGACAAGATTCCTTGCTGCATGAAGGTCGTCTTTAGGTTGACGAGGAGAAAGTGAGAATATTTCTTGGAAAGATATGGATATAAGTCCCAATTTCTACTTCTCAGTCTCTTCAGAAGGGCAGCTCTGGCTGAACAATTAAATAGTGACTGGCCTAGAGAAAAATAGAGAAACTAAGTGTACAGGCATGTAGTCAAGAGTTTTTGAAACACATCAGACCCTGATTAAAATCCCTTTTCCCAATGGGAAGTAAGAGCCGCATGGACCTTCATCATCCACTTGTTCTGTGTGCACCCTACACTACTTGCTACTCTGGATCTCAAGAAAAGCCTTCAAAGGTCATAATAGAAAATGGGAAAAGCATCATTATTACACTTGGTATACAGGTGAGGCATCTAGGCAAAGAGCAGAATTTTACTGAAGCCTGACATTTGAGTCCCACTAGATGCATGTAGCTTTTAAATCCATCATAGTTTTCCTTCTGATAGACAAATATGTGTAACTTGCTTTACATGGTTTTAAAATAATCTTATAAAATCAAGTATGCACCATTCCAAGATGAAAAATTATGCACACAATTTTCCACAAAATATCAAGATAAGTGGAAACGCAGCAGCATACTTCCAAATATTTTAAGAAGAAAGAAATTCTGAGAAGTTATTTATAGCCAGCATAGCTGGAATCAAGATTCCTCCCTATCTAGTAGCACAAAATCAAAATTAGAATAGTCAAATTATAAAAAATAATACTCCAGAAGAATAAGATGAATGAGCCATCCATTTCAAACTTTGTCCAATTGAGTCATCACCCTGATTTTGTTGTTGTTATATTTAACAATTAAAAGTAAAGAGGAGGAATTGGGGGAAAAAATCTAAACCAAAACTTAAATTGTTGTGACCACCCTGAAATAGTCTGAAAGGAGACTGCCTTCCACAAGGTGAATATCCATTTTTTTAAACATTACGTACCTAAAACATGACTTACCTTCACCACTCCACCATCCTTTCTACCTACTGAACCCCTGGGAAAACTCAGTAAAACTAAGGATAGGTTTACACAAACTTGTTTTCTTATTACACAACAAATTTTTGAGCCCGTTTCTGCCCTGACCAGATTCCCACGTACTACAGCCCTGCACCCTCAGGGACTGCAGCCACTGCCAAGCATGGGAAGTTCTCATGTGGAGAGGGTTTTAAAAACTCAGGGCTGGCCCAAAACATCAACTCTGTGAGATTTAGGGTTGCTCCAGCACTATGTCATAGAAGTATTCATGGTCCACAGTATTTTATTCCTGAAAATCAAACTTGGATAAAGAGCGAGGCTTAGTTTAATGTAACAGTGAAACCAATATTTTATATTGAGATTCAAACCCCTGTTTGATTGCTAGCTGCAAACCCTGGTTGTTTTAACATCCACACGTAAGTTTTACATGCACCAGAACCTCTTCTTATTTTAAATTCTGATTAAATTCTTCTTTAATTTTCAGCTTCCACTATAGAAAAGGCTTACCATAAGCAGAAAGATCCTCACTAATCTCAAAATCTCCATGGAGAGTACATCTGTTATGGTGATCTCTCTGATCTTACAGTTTTCTTACTGATCTAAAATTAATTTTTTGCCCATAATTTTTTTTCAAAATCTGTTGTTTCTTTTTCAGTATATCAGAGTAACAGCAATGAAATAAAGGCAAAAAAAATCTGTTCTTTTATTTTAGCTTTGAAGAAAGCTGACAGAAATAACCCCTGATTCACTCAGAGAACTATTTTTATGCCATTTATAAGCATGACCTTCAAAGAAAGACAAAACACTTTCTTCAGTGCCTTGAAATGTCTGTCGTTGGATCTAAACCTGCATCAATGAAATCAAAGCGCAACGTTCTGTTTCGGTGGAGCCATACGATGTAGGGAGGAGCATCCCTCCCCAGGGCCATTAAAGCAAGTCCGTTCAAGCATCCTGAAATGCTTTGTCAGGTAACGTGCTTTATGTCACCTCTGTGGGACCAGACCCTGCCAGGAAGAGCTCCTGTGGCTCCTACAGAAAAGTCGTTTTGTAACTTTGCCTTTGTATGATCACGGAGCACCCCTGCGCAATCGTCCAGCAGCCCAAATTCTGCTGCAGGATGAGTGCCCCCCTGCCACTTAATGATGTGCTGCCAGGACAATGCACATCCTTCCCTTTGCCTCAAGCTTGCTGTTTGACTCTGGGACATTTCATTTGGTGCCTTTCAACTTCTGTACCATGAAAGAATTGTAAATCTATTCCTTTAACCCTTTCTGTGCTATCTGTGATCCATACTGTATTCCATAAGACTTCCCCCTCGTTCAAGCCAAGGTCATTTAACCTGTCATTGTACAGAAGCTGTTCCACGTCTTGTGGCAGGGTTTTGCTGTCCTTCACCAGATCTCTCCCGCTTCTACCGTTTCCTCTGAGGTAGGGCATCGGAGCTGCGCACATATGGTGCAGACACAGCATGCACATCCCTACGCTTACAGCCCCCCCATCACGGTTTTGACTGTAGTTGAGCTCATTGTGGGGACAGAGAAAAATGAGATTGAAACACTGCCATGTCCAGTCAATACCATCCGGCATTCACCTTTGCGCTGGTGAAATCTCCTGCAGTTTCTGAGCCTTGGCTGGCCAGATTTACGGACAGATTACTGCTGAAGGGGAGAGGAAGAGTCTGGGAGTAAAAGCTCCTGAACACTATGCAGTCTCTGCCTGCCCCTATCCCTTCACCTGCTGCCAGCACTGCCTAGCAAGGTTTTCTACTGTGCACCTTTTGTCAGATGAACAGGAAAAGAAAGATGACCTCCTCTGCCCAGTTTTCAACTCTCCTTAGTCAAGGGACAAAGCAACTAGTAAGAAGGAGAGCATCTAACTTTTATGTCCCCTCAGGGAAAAGCACATTAAGAACCTGTCCAGAGAGCAGTCTGCTGGGCCAGGATGCCCAAACCGTGGTACCTGATGAAGCTTGATTTGTAGGATCCTTGGCCAGAGCTGCTGGCTGTCTTTTGGGGTCATAAGGGCAGAGAGGAAAAGAGGTGGAGAAAGTTTTTATTCTTTATTTAAAGACTCCTTTTAATCAGGTTGGCAGACAAATAACTTATTAACCTTAGGCTTTGGATGCTTCTCGTTACACTCAACGAGCCTCACACTCTTTTTGCAGCCACTCAAGTCATGGCAAAGCATTTGGCTATAGACACATGCAGGTTATGGCTGGCACTAAAAGCGGTCTTGCTGTGAAAATATACATCTTTGTAATCAAAACCCAGAGACAAAACGACAAGTAACAGCATTGATCCATTCTCTTGCTTTATTTGAAAGCACATTCAGATAACAAAGTACGGAAAATAAAGTCTGCCCGTGATGTCATCCATCTGGTTGTGTGTTTAGAGGAATAAAAAAGGGCAGAGAAAAATGAAAATAACTGATCTGTTGTTCCAATACAGTGACAGCAAAGTGTCCACTGATGTTAGGTGCAGCCAGTAAGTTAGGTTCTTTACTGCTTCGTAACACAGTGTTATATATTAACAACACAGTAACTCAGCAACACCACTTGAGAACTTGGAGAGTTATTTACAGGTTCACTCCATAAATTTTCTCTTACATTGTTGATTGCAGTTTCAGGACATTGCACTGACACACAAAGTGTTGGAAACATTTACGGACACTAACAATTGAATTTCGTACTGTGAGTTACAAGACTGTAGCAGTTTATGAACTCTCCCACCACTCTGACCTCTGAGGTTCGTTAATAATCATACTCAGATCTTCCATGACAGTTTGAGCTCCAGTATATCAAAAAAATGCAGTAGTAAGTATACTAGAAAGTTCTGTATTAATTTCTTACAGACATATACAGCTTTGAATGTTGCTTGCAACATTGACATACTATTACTGACACTTCAGCTGTGTAATCCAGTAGGCCATGGGGAAGGTTCAGTGTATTTTTAAAATAATATAATGAAGCAGAACATGGAGGAAGCCGAAATCACTCAGTGACAGGAACAGAGTGGCCTTCAACCTTCCTCATTTTTATGCTACTGACCAAGTTAAATCCTTACTGCAGTTAGTACCTCCCCTCAGCAAGAGGGACCCTCTTATCTCAAGGTCTAGTTATCTCAGTCAGAGCTGGAGAACTATCCCCGAGAAAGTGGTCAATACATCTGGCATTTCTTGGGTCCAGCATGCTCCCATAAAGCTGAAAAGACACTTTCTCCTTTTATTTCTGTCACAGTTTCAGAGCATGGTCAGTCCTCTGATTTTAGTGGGATTGCTCCTGATTTTTCTCATCTGCAATTGAGAAAGAAGCCCAGCCCCTGCCTACTTTCCCTCTTCAGTACGGACCCAGACCCTCTGTTGTAGGCATTGTAAACCAGGTGCAACTCCAGCGAGGTTGGTAAGGCTGCTGTGGTGGAAAACAGGCAAGACAAATAGGAAACGCAATATCCTTTTTTTTACATTAGAAACTGGAAATAGATGTAGACTATGGACTTCTAAGGAGGTGTGTGCCTATTTTCTTTTTTTGATCCCCTAAACAGAGGAGAAAGCTAGCTAGTACATGCCTGTGATTTCTTGCTCTACAATACTAAGCACAGATCAGCATGAGGACATTAAACATGAATACAATTCTACTGCCGACAAGCTGAGACAATAAATATAGCACATACGCTAAAAATTACACTTGAAATAATTTCTTAATAGGACATACCTTCAATAGCAGGAATAGCTTTCTATACAAAGAATACACCTAAACTTTGAGATGACAATCATATTTCAGTTATTTTGGGTCAGTATCACTAAAAATCTACTGATATCTTTGTAAATTTGACTCTATTAGAAATACAATTCCTGAGAATGAAAATATAGATCACAAACCACCAATAAATGTTTTTCTAAAGGTAATTTTTTTATGTAATTTCCCTGTGGTTATTTGTTATATTTTAATTTAATCACTTTGAGATTCCAGATTTGTTATCATATTCTCAGAAGCTCAATAGCATTACTGAAAATATTTTATTCCAAGAAATTGTCTGTGGCAGAAATTACAGCACTTTATTTCAGTTTGAACTGCAGGTGTTGCAAAATGATACCTCTCTGAAAAACTCATCTAGTAACTGAGAAAGCAAAGCTATTTCTCTCATAATAAAGTTTAACTTGGCATCTACACATGCCACTGCATTGCACCAACTTTAGATTTTGAAACCACTTCATGAGAAGTGAAGTTTCACTGTATGGCATGTCTTTTGAAGCTGCTTTCAGTGTATACAATCTAGCTGTCAGTACAGCAAGGTCAGCATTCATTTCTCCAGCAACAGACAGATCCTAAGGTGGCATACTACCAATGTTTAAATTAGGAAATTGGTCAGAAAATTAGATATCAGGACTAAAAGTGGCCATTTAGAGGTATTTCCAGTTGTAAATAATTTCTGCTGGTGGATTAGCTAATCTGTTCTTGAGTATCTGGTAAATCATGCCCTAACCTCTCCCCTTGAGATCTCTTCCAAAGCCTGATTGTTCCTCTAGTTCAGAAAGTCACATTTCGGCTTTTCCTGCCTTAGCTTCCAGCTTTGATTTCTCATTCTACCACCTTCCGAGACTGCGAACAATTCCCTTCCTTCATTTACATTATTATTACCCTAAAGCTATTTATAGACTGATATAATTTACTCTCAGACCTTTCCTCTTCTAGGCTACTCATCTTAACCCTGTCATCTTCTCCTCTTAGCTTCCATTGCTTATACATGATTTTTTTTTTCTTCCCTGTTACACTTTCTCTAAAGCTTTCCTTAGCTTTGGGGACCAGAACTGCAGGCAGACGGGCGGGTTCTCTACACACTAATCAATCTAAGATGATGGCTTGTAATTCAGGAGCAAGGATGTCCAGACGCTTCAGAGCAACACTTTTAGGTGTTGTAAATTGCCTCCACGAATGCAAAACCCTAAAGTAAGATCCCTTTCTTGATACGTTTTGCAAGATTGGTGGAGAAAGAGCAAGATTCTTACACCAGCCTCGGATTTTAGGATGCAAAGCCTCTGTGTAGCCCCTTTTACAAACCAAAAAGACCTTCACATCTCTATTTTCATATCTATTTTCTACACATAACTATTTAATAAATGTTTAATATTTTCACTAATGTAGGATTATGCTTGTTGCAATGTAAACATTATTCATCATTTAAATTATATCCTATACCACATGTTGTATCCACCATCTATGACTTAAATATGTTCTGTACCACAGGTTTTCGTTAATGCAATGTTTACTTGATATTTCACAAATTTCTTTGTTGCTTTACACAAAGAATAAGAGATTTACTCCTCAAATTCCCTTTAGGTGCTAGGTCCAAAATACAGACCAACACTCTATCTTACTGACTCAAGGAACCTACTAAACTTTTGCTGTTTATTAGTATTTTTCATCCAGATGTTGCAGTTACCTGATTTGATACTGAATGCCTCTCTTAGAATAGCTCTCTAACAAATTAGGTGGCAATTTTCTGGGGTTTTCTTCTCTACCCACTTGAGACACAAAACTACAGTCAGTGACTGATAAAGGCTCATAAATACATAATTAATGAAGAATTCTTTAAGTTCAGAAGTAATGAAAGCATGAAAACCTGTAACTAAGCCTTCTATTTCAAAAGAATTTGATCTCACCAGTAGGTCCAAGACCCGCTCCACCATCTACAAAAGGAAACAGAGGTATAACTGGGGAAGCAAAGATCATACTGGGCGATTACAAAAATAGCCCTGTCATTGTATACACCATGTGCCAAGTAAAGGGGAATACAAGTCACCCTGAAAAGCAAGGTTGTAAATAAGAGACAGATCAGTATGGGATGTACAATGGATCAAGAACGTATGTAAACATGGTGATGATAATAAAGGCCTCTTCCCTTCATTGCTCAGCAACAGCTCTCCAGAAATTCTAGTTTGAGGGGGCTAAATGTTCTTCCTTGGGGCTGAAGAACAACAAAGGCTTGTGAAACTTGGAAAGATGGGGATGTGGAGAAAATCAACCAAACATCTGTCTGTCTTGGGAGAAGGGAAGGTGAGAAATGGGTGTTGCGGTGAACGTTGTTTGTTAAGAGCTTCTTACCCAGGGCAAGACTCATCTGGGAACATCCCGAGCTGGGAAATGTAACTAAAAAGATGTCAAAGCAGCTTTCCTGAGGGATGAAGATTGATGTGTCTGAAAGTTCCCTGTTGGGAAGAAGAGGTAGAAACACAATCATAAAATGAATAATGTAGAATTACAGAATAACTAAGTGCATGGTCAGTTAAGAGCAATTCACATTTATTCTCATGACCAAGATAACACTGGATACTGGAGGCAGGACATTCTCCAAAAGACGTTGTCCAT
The DNA here is from genome assembly GCF_000690535.1 of Cariama cristata. Taxonomy (NCBI): domain Eukaryota; kingdom Metazoa; phylum Chordata; class Aves; order Cariamiformes; family Cariamidae; genus Cariama; species Cariama cristata. The sequence goes on along the minus strand of NW_009619078.1, from coordinate 158,741 downwards.
ACACAGTCAGCCAAGAGAAAAGTTCCATCAAAGAATCCAATTCACTAGCATTATGCCTGTCAATTCAATCATATTCTTTTTTATATGAAGACACATCAATTTTCTCTTTCCTTTTGCATGCCACAAAGCCAAAAACCTTCTGTTGGTTGCTGTCTTGCACTGTAGGCCATAAATATTTTTTTAAAACCACTTGTTGGGTTGGGTTTTCATCATTATTATTACAGACGTAGAAATAAATTTTGCTACAGTGGCATTCACCTACATGCACAAATGCTCTCTACTCTCTTCTGAAAACTCACAACCATAACTTTCATTTTTAGTGTTTTACTTTTTTCAACTTTTTCTGTTATAAAAGTTTGCTTAATTCCCTTATTTCAAGTGTTTCTTCACTTGACAGTTCTACATTGTCATTAGATTTCCAAGTCTGTAGAAGAAGATTTATAGGCATTCTTCACGTATGACCAAAAATGACCAAATTAAAAGTCTCCACAGCCACATGCTTCTTTGCATAATTTCTCTGTCTACAGCCTTGAAATACAGAGCAGTGGCTTACTCTCACGGGGACAATCTTACTGTCTGGGTCATCTCATTATCTAAATGGAGTCTTAACCTGTGTCGATTATTTCCTCCAAGCCACTGACAGTGAATTCAGATAGTATTTTGCTTCTTGGCAGCTCAGTCTGAATGTGCACATAGGATTCATAACAAAAGATTCTCATTTATAGGTATTATTCTTGATGGCACTATTTTCATTGAAAAACATTTGGTTTAATGTTAATACATAAAACAAGGAACTTTCTTAATATAACAAGGGGGTTGAAATATTGAAAATGCAATAAAGAAATCTTCCTTCAGAGTCTTATACCTTACTCGTTCATCACACTGAGTAGTTTTTACTTTGTTGGTGCTTTGACTAAGTGCAGATCACAAAACAACCTAAGCTGAATCTCGCCAAACATTTAGAACATTTCTTGAATAGAAAATGAGAGATCCACAGTCTTTTAGTGATCTCAGACCAAGGTTACATGTCTCATCAGTTACCAGACACATGGAGAGAACAAAACTCTGTCCTGAGCATCAATGGCAAACTAGTACTTTTTGAACCATCAGGCTACAGCTTTCAATTCAATTCAATTCAAAGTTGGCTTTGAAAATTTGAATCCATAATATATACCTTTATTCCTCTACCATTGTGATCCCAAACTGAGCATGAACTATTTGTATAATCTGCTTTATACAGGTGGACAAAGCAGATGCTCCAGTTCTCTTTTATCACTGAATCAAATGAGACCCATGAGCTCTTAGGTTCAGATTCTCCATTTAAACTACAGTACTACATACTTGAATGTTTATGCCTTGCTTGATTCAGGAAAACATCTTTCACTTGAACACATGTTCAGTATAAACCTGTCTCTAACTCCTGCTCAAATTGGAGTCCTAGTGTTTCTTACAGAGCAAGATACTACTCACTAATGGTAAAACTGTGTCTTCAAAAAATTATATTTATGACATTGAATAAAAAAAAAAGTATCTTTGAATAAATTGCATGAAATATGTTTCTTATGATTTCAGAAGCTCATATTTAGAGCTAACTAAACCTCTGAACTATTTAAATAGAACTTGTATCTAGTGGAATCCAAAAATATTTTACAGTTTTTAAGAACATAAAACTCAGCCTTACCACAAGTATGTATCCATTTCTGGGATGACCCAGGAGCAATTCTGAAGAGAGTACACAATTTAAAAAAAAAAATAAAAATTAAAGTTTCCCCAATTGAAACTACAGGAAGGATTAACGCACAAACTGTTAATTGATCCACCCACCCTGAAATCTGGCCAGACTAGTGGGTAACTCCTAGTCTGGAGAGGATCTGCTTAAACTAATCTACATTTATAGGGCCACAGTATGTCTGCCTTACATCAGACTTCAGTTACGATAAACATCTATAGATAACCACCAAAGTTTGCCTAGATGAAGAAAAGAATAAAAGCTGCAGGAAAATGGAGGGAAGATCGTTAAAGGCTTCATAACCAAATCCGGAAATATTATAAAAGATGCCTTCTGCTCTGGATCAATTCTTGGACTCAACTTGCAATCATAGTCAAGAAATAAACTTGCCTTATAATGAAAGATTTATAGAAGTGAAAGAACTCAACTTCTGGGGAAAAATTAGCACAAAACTTTGTGTAGGTAACATGGCAACTCCTTGTATGTCTGTGAGTTCTCCTAGTATTTATTCAATCTTCTTTTGTTAAAATATTGCAGAGGAGGAAACAATATTTTCTTCCATGCAGCTTAGGAAATTCAACAAAATTCAACTTCTCCTACATTACCTGAATATCATTTGTGAAAATAGCAACTCTTTGCACTGCAGAATGGGAGTGCTGGGACATGCCAACAAACATCAGATTACTTTAAACCTTGATGACATTATCTTATAAAACAAGATTAACATCACTCCAGATCAGCTACAAAAGAAGTTCAGTTCAGTATGGCAGGGAATGCATGTTAAACACAATTGTGAAATAACAGTATGATAAAAAGCATCATTAAATGTTAAACAGGAAAACATTTGAAGCTCTTTCATAAATGCTTTCTTTCCTTAAAAGAACAATTCAGAAGAAAACTTCAGTCCTCATAACTTTCTTTCTTTTTAGCGAACATTCAACACAAATCTCTGTGGGAGACTCTTTGATTTGCAATTAACTTTTTTTTATACTATCATATTCTTCCCCCAAAAAATAACATACAAACATCAAAATTATTATTTTAAGCATTAAAAATTTGCTTATACTGGACTGCTAATTTATGATCTCTAACAATGCCTCTACCTTAAGCTAAATCCAAAAAAAGGAAAAGAGAATGGGAATAATCATGGCTCAGATCCAATGCAACTGTTTTGGCTGCCTTACCCTGCAGGTCTTTCCAGTACACATTGTTTTTCGATTGCGTGTATTAGGAACTCACAAGCTTTGTCTTAGTAAGATTGTCGTTGTCCTAAATCATTCCTAATCCTCATCCTTCCAGGGCTTAGTGTTCAAAAATTAGATGCAACTGCACTTGAGAAAGACTCCTGTGTTACCTGTGCTGTAACCTTTCTCATTAATTCACTTGTTTTGGGTCTGGTTTCATGCTTAGGATTGAGGAAGGATTTGTCATTTTATATTAAATAGTGATCTCATAAATAATGGTGAAAAGTACAATACAAGTTGAAAAAAGTCATTTACCATTCAAGAAGTCAAACCTGTCTGCTTATTGCCATGACATTTCTTTGTAATTTTGGTCAGAGAATGATAGAAAGATGTGCAAACTGTTGGTTTGCTCAGTTTGGCTTGTATGGGGCTGTTTTCATTTAGGTTCTGGTGGTTTTATTACAAAGTTGTTCATGATTCCAAATTGTTTAAATGAAACTAGCATTTGAGCGAGACCTTTCCCCTCTCATTCACAAATAGTGACCGTCTGTGGTATATGAGTGTGGCACTTCTGATCTTGCCTTGACTAAAACCAAAGTATTTCTGGATATTGAAGGACTGAAGTCAAAGTGGTTTTAAGATAGCTTGTAGCCACATGAGTTGGAGAGATATTCTCAAGGGATAATCAGTGGGCTAATGTTTCTCCAGCGGGTGATTCGGAGACCTGATAAGTGAAGCTCTGACTCAGATTTGTCCTCTAAGGAATCCTTTCTTTTATGTGCCAGTTCTCCAGTGACTGCAGTAGGAATCTAGGGAGATTAGCTTCAGCAAACTAAAACTGGTCTTTGTGAATACTTCCCTTTCTGCGAGGGAAAATATCATCCAAACTATCATTTCTGTTAAGTGCTTAAAAAAAAAAAGTAGTATTTTAAAGCCTCTGAAATGAATAAAAATTTTTTATACAAATGAATGTCCTCTATTTCTTCTTCCTCTGTGTACCTAAAATATTTGCCCAGCTCTAATCGCACTATTTTGGTCACGATGGAAAGAACTATATTGCACATAGGACTAGAGAGTAAAGTAAAACTGTCATCATGTTTTAATTTATTTACAGAAAGAGGAACTTGAGACAGTATGATTGTTTGTAATCAGGTTTTCGTTTGCTGTATGTGAAATGAGCTTCATACTTCCAGCTGGGTTTCATTCATTGCCGTCGAGTCTCTGTGTGCAGATACGGTATACATCCTATGGTAAGGAGAAAGCACAACAATTAGTTTGTTCATACCAAGCTGACAGTTAAGTTCCTAATTCTGGGAAGTGATTTTTCCAGATCATTTTATTCACTGTATAGGCCTAGGAAAACCAACTTGTATTCAACATGAGGGACTAGGTAAGACCTCCTTCCTCCTTTGGAGTGTTAATGTGGAGGTTAAACATAAATCCAGCCGCCAAAGATTCACTGAAGGCTACTTCAGGTTTGTCCCCCATTTGTCTAAAACTGCAAAAGGGTTTTTGGTAAACTATAAATTCAGCACCTCAAACACTTACAACATATATAAACTCTGTATGTTTTGCATATGAGATAAACCCAATTGTACGATTATAGAACCATCTGCTAAGGGAAGCTGTGGAAGCTTGAGATATTGACTCATTCTCTGAACAATACATCAAAAAATGCTGGAATTGGTAAGGGAATAATACAAATGATGAAATGGGCCTTCATGCCTCTAAGAAGTACGTACAGAGGCACATATATTATAGGATTTTGAAGCAAATTACTCTACCGGAATTGTGCAGATTCACAGTCATTTATATGTGGTAGGGCATTTGTGGTCTTTATACCAGTCTACACTGTCAGATTAACATTCATCTTTATCTCATTGCTGTTCAGTCACAGAAGTAAGATGCTTTTCTGGCATAAGACAGAACTAGAAGCATTTTTCCTCCAAATGCACAGTTAGTGTTTCCAGAGGCTCCACTGGTGGTTGGCACAGATTTTGCCAGAAAGTTGTAAATAGAAAAAAGGTCTTTTTATGGGACCTTATTACATTTTGATTTGTTTTGTTCTGGCATTTTTTTGGTGTCAGTGGTAGCTACAGTGTGATTAAGGAACTATTATCTCTCCCTGATAATTCTGTGGATGAAAGACATAGTAGTAACAGGTCAATTATATAAGGAATTAACACAATTCTCTGTCATTTACTTCACTGGCAATGAGGTCATCAACACTTTCTGGAGGTAATCCATATGATGACATGAAAGGAAAGGAAAAGGAGAACAGGACCGATCCAAAACTCACTAAAACCAATGGAACTTTTTTCCAACTATATCAACGGAGTTGCAGTTGGATCTAAAAGTACAAACCATCTCCTTGCTTCTCTTTTTACACCTAGAGTCACTTTACAAATTTCCATGGCAAGAAAGACCCTGAATAGGTCATGGTCAAACACAAGAAAAAAGATTCAAAGAGTTGTGACTCTTGCTAACTCTTAGTTTGGTACTTTTTGGAACATTACGTACTTAAAGATATACTACTTCTCAAAGAAGAAATTACCTTGATTTCTTCAAAGAGCTCTTCTGTAGTGTCTTCAATCCTCCTGATCGGCAACAGGCAAACTTACAATCAATGACCTGGTAAATAATTGGGTTGTACATGGCTGCTGACTTTGCAAGCAAAGTTGGTACCACTGAAAACTGAATGGGAACTGAATCCGGCTGTCCAAAGGCTGACCACACAGAGACCACAGCGTAAGGGATCCAGGCAATGAGGAACCCCGCACAGATCAGCATTGCCACCTTGTGAGAGGAAAAGAGGAAAGAGAGAAAGAGGTTAATCCAGCAGAGTCAGACACTGAGAGCACAGCACAGAGCTAGGCAGAATGCAAGGGAACATGCTGCAGGATGGGAAAGAAAAATGATAACTCGCTTCAGATAAATTTACAATATGAACAAAAGCTGTCACGCATTTCTCTTCTTTTTATCTAGCGCCTGGTTTTCTTTCACCTGACATAGAGCAGTTAATAAGTCTGTTATCATGGACCTTTAAAAATGCTGTAAGGTCTGGCTAAACATGAAGAAACTAAATGAGATCTCAGAAAATAAAAATTCTTTGACATAGATTTGAATTATTTAAGAGGAGTCCTTTCGAAACCGACTCTCCTTTTTAGGATGATATGTAACATAGAGCTGTGAAAGATTTTGCAAATCTTAGCAAGATATTTGAAATGAACACAGGTTAAACTGGAAACTTTTCCTACAGGGTTTCTTCTTGTTTTGTTATGTGTTTTTTTTTTCTTTTTCTTGCTTATTTGAGGAGCTTCTCACTTCTATAGTCACTTCCAATCAAATATTCCTCAGATTGTCAAAAAGAAACTCAGTCTCTTTTCCATTCCAGAGTGAAACAAGCATGCTCTGGGAAAATAAAACAAAAAAGAAAAATTATTAAGTGCAAGTCTTCCAGATTCTGGGTCCTTTGAAATCAGATTCCAAAGTTCATAAATTCAAAGTCTTTGAAGAAGTTTCCAGGACTGAATTAGGTCCTGATGGTGTATGGAAGTGAGGGACCCTGAGTGTTTCTGTAGGTGAGTTTGTTTAGGAGGGTATATTCCTGTCTGTATCTACTATAGCCGCTTCATCTGTATCACTCAGTACCACTCACTGAGGCAAAAGCAAAGGAAATTAGGAAAAGAAGAAAAGAGAAGAGATTACAACACCCTGACCTAATGCAGGGTTTCTTCTTCTCTTGTGGGTTGTGCTGATGTCCCACAGAGGAGGTGTCAAAACCCAGTAGGACCAATAACCTGCCATGAGGATGGCCACTGGTAATAGGGGGAAGCAGAGGAGTTTTGATAAACTAGGTCTATCTTCTGCCTGTAGCCAGGAGGGGGTCTATGGTCAATCCTCCACTGGAAAAATGCCAATCTTTTGAATCCCTTTCGAGACAAATATGGGAAAAGTGAGCATAAAGTCATGCAATAAAGCATAAGCTGTCAAGTCTCTGGGTATATCCACTCCGGCAGATAAAAAATGACTGTATTTACTACTGGAAATTTAAATGAGAGTGAGAATGCTAGTACAATGCCTAGTTTTCTTTCTTCTAACCCACAGCATGGATTTGTACTCCATTAGAATTTGTGGATGCTTTATAAAGCAAATTTCTACCAAACATTTAGGTTGCATTCCTAGTAAATGAGAAAAGGACTTCCTTATTACATGAAGAAATGTAGCTATAGGAATATTTAGTATAGATACTAAAGAAAAACTGTTTGGGGCCAAAATTTGTGTTTTATATACTTTCATAGAACCATAGAATCCTTTGGGCTGGAAGGGACCTTTAGAGGTCATCTAGTCCAACCCCCCTGCGGTGAGCAGGGACATCTCCAACTAGATAAGGTTGCTCAGAGGAGGGTACTTTACCTGAACCAGCCTATTTGCACACAGTCGCAGCCTGGTATAGCTTCAAATGACATCATGCAATAGTACATTCTGAAGAACATATTCCATTATACTGCTGCCATCAACAATGACTACATACAGACTTAAGGTAGTACTTGTGCACTCATTTGGAATAAGGAATTAGCAGGATTACAACAAAAAATCATCAGAAAGTGCAAAGTTTTTGGATATTGCATAACCGTTTGTGGAGCCTTTGGTTCCACGTCTTGGTGGAAATACTATTTTCAGGGAAACTTCATCCTTTTATACTTATTTTTGTTGTCTGACACTGAAGAAACAGAGCACGTGAGGCAAGGATCTCAAACACAGCCTGTTTGTTATAAATTGTGCTGTGGAGTTAAATGGGTTATGATGGAGACTCATCTTCCATATTTTTATATATATCCCAACATTATGTTCATTGTAGATCCAAGACAGAATGGACAATTACTTGTGTTTCAACTCAAATCACATTGAAGTTTTACATGATCCCTCTAATATGGCAAAAAAAAAATTGCGACCTCAAACAAAAGCTTTCCATTGTTCTTCAAAGGAAAGGTGCTAAGTAATCACAAAACAGTACCACAGTGAAGCATCCTTTTTCAAAGGCAAGTACAGTTTTAACAACTGTATTGACAGCGCTCACCATACAGGTAGCTAGCTGAGATTCCCTGATATTTAGGCATAATGTCACTTGTTGCCATATATTATATAACTTCCAGTTCAGCTTCTCAAAAATGTAATAAAATTTGATCAGCCAAGCAAAAGATGCAGCTCATCTTCCCCTTGGCATGGCTTACAGAGGCTGATGAATCTTCTACAACTGAGGAATCTGGATTTGTTCAGTACAAGTTTTTATTTTGAGAGATTTCCTGGCACAATAACCAGTATCAGCAAGGATCATGGCTGTCACTATTGCCAAATAGAAAATAAAGTCAATCAGAAAGGGAAAACAGGATATGGTCTGAGATGGAAAATTAATTTTATCACTCGAGTGCATTTTTATCAGCAGCTCATGGCTGAACATAAATGGTAAATTATTTGCATAAAAACAATTGCAACATCACAGAAGTGACTTTGGTTTATATCTTCATTAACAGAGGAACATAAGCTGTCTGAAGTTTTTATTTCCCTGCTACAATAATCTGCTTTTTATCTGTTTTTCTGTTATAATTCCTGTGCACCCCGAATGCCTTAAAATAATTCTTTACAACTGTTTTTGAAATCAAGGGGAGCTTTATGATGGGAAGCAGGGCCACAGGGAGATGATAGGACTTCTGTAAGGTCACATAGGAAGGCTATGACAGAGCTTCAGAGTGAATCACAATCTCAGAGACTCAAGTGCCCTAATCACAAAATCATGCTTCAACTCCTGTCTTTTCCTATCTTGACAGTAACAGAGGAGAAAGCTAGAATAACCACCTTCAGAGCATCGTACTATCACTCAGCATAGCAGAGTACATGGTTGGAGTTCTCCAAGGCTGCTTTTACAACCCAACAAAGCAAAGCAAGTCAACTCTTCCTACCTACCTTGGTCAGCTTCATTTCAAGTATGTGGCTGTTCTGAATCCTGGTATCATAGTGAGCAACCTCTTTGGTGGATGATTTGACTTTTAAAATTATTTTAACATAGGAAAACACAATCACCACAGTTGGGAACAGAAGGCAAAAGAAAAGAATACTCAGAATAAAAGCCTGTCCAGCCACTGAAGCCTGTGCCAGCCACCAGTCCAGAGTGCAGGAGGTCCCAAATGGCTCGGGGGCATAACTCCCCACACCAGCAAAAGGCACCGTAGCCCAAAACGTAGCATATGCCCAGATTATTGCCAGACAGATAAATGCATGATGTCTCTTAAGCCATGTACCTGGAAAATAATTCAAGAGTTACAAGTTCAGGTCCATATGTATTTGGCACAATTGAATATGTCATTCTATACATGCAGTAGGAGTTTTCTTGGCTGTTTGACAACAGTGCTGTAGAGTTCATCTTGCCTTTTTCCAGGTATCACTAGTGATCTCTGAGCTAGCCACCCCAGCTCCCATTGTACCTCATGAAAAGAAATGCACACTCATATGGAGGACTCCACTTGACTTTATTTCAGATTTTTACTCTCGGCTGTTATGATTTACAGCCTAGAAGAGTCCATAGAAAAGCAATCCAAACAACTAGCTCAGCAACAATCACGGGAATCTTGTCTAGTAATTTTGAAAATTGCTTTGTGGCCTGTAAAGGTGTATTCATAGTGTGTGGTCAGATGAGATGGAGGTTAAAACCACATGAAGGACTATGTTTAGTTCAGCCTTTCATTATTCAGTGTGAAGGCTCACTAGCTGCAACTGTATAACGTAACACACCTTATTTCCTGTTTCTCATGTCATATATTAAGTGGCTAAAGTTTGATTTTAGGACAGTTCTCAACATAAATTATTAATCCAAGTGACTGATGGACAAGGTTTTACAGAGGAAATATTGTATTCAATATTTATTTTTACCTTGTCATTCTTTTCCAGTACAGTAAATCACCATGTGCGTACTGTCAGAAGTATTTGTAAGGGTGTTTTCATATATCCTTGCCCATTGTTTTTATTAAATGTTAATGGCACACCTGTAGTTGTGGAATGGAATATTGTATCTCTGTTCATCTTGCATACAACTCTAATTCGTCTAGAAAAACTTTCAGTTTACAAACTTTCCATCATCACTTATGTTCAACATGTTGGATTCAGATAGGACTAACATGTTGAAGCCTGATTTATGCAGAAACTCAGACTATGATATTATAATAGCTCCTTCCACCTTGGAAGCTCTAATCTGGTTTTATTCCCCAGCAACCAACATTAAGGAGCTCTCTTCAGGGCTAGAGAATGACTGGAAACAAAACCAAAGCATAGAAACAACTGTAATTTGGATGTGACCAGTGCCCCTTCCCCAGTTGATGTTACATTTCCAGATCACTGGAACGAAAATGAACACTGACTGACAAGTGATGTATTAAAGCACAATGGCTGAGAGACAGGAAGGTGGTTTGTTGTGTTCAGGTGTGAAAAAACAAGGCAAGAATAACATGAATACTAGAATACATGAATACCAAAAAAAATCCCCACAACACACCCAAGCCCAAAAAACAGTTGCTGTTTTTGGAGTAGAATGAAGGTGTGGGTATACAGTCAGGTGTTCCAGGTTCCTGATGACTGATTTAGGCCTTATACAGAAAATGGCCAAGTTAACAACCTAGATTGAACATGCTAAATGTGTTTATTTTTCTCCATTATTTTGTATGGACAACCACGATCAGATAGCTCTTGAGAAAAAAAGATTTTGAAGTGTTCTGTCTCTCCTGAATTAGGATGTCATACTAAATACCAGAGCTCACAGCATGAGTGCAACAGGCCATGAAATATTTACTTCAGCTCACCAAGTCTGTGAAAAATTTTCTATGATTTGGGTTGCCCTGAATTATTTTGGTAACACTTTTACAGAAAGAATTGAAATCCTACTTAATGTGAATGGTGTATTTTAAACTCAGGTAAGCAGACCTTCCCTGCACTCACATTTAAGGAAAAAGTATAGACATGCCAGAGTCTACGATAGCAGATCTTAGCACAGTACCACAGCTTTTAGTTGATAACATGCTCAGCTATCGAACAGACTAGCTTATTTATACTTCCTGGATGCAAACATTTCTTATAACTTAACATTACATGATTGACACTGTATGTCATTATAATGAAGTCTGTTGTATGTCCCTCAAGTCACATGGGCAAGGTGTTTCTTATATGTAAAGTCTTTGTACTTTGAGTACTCCCCGTATTTTGTTGGGGAGTTGGTCCTTTCCACTGCAAGAAAAACTTCTTTTCTAAATTGTGACATCTTTTAACTGGAAAGAATTAAGCACATAATACATCATATTCAAGAAATGTAAGATATTGGTGGATATGGTGATAGCAGCTTTCATTGCTAAATTCATTTCATCCTCTCAGGTTCCGTCTCCATATTAGAGACACGATACCACATTATGATCTATCGCACATCCAAATCTTTTAGATGTTTTAAATAGCTTGCCACGTATCTTAAAGGAATTTAAGCATCTAATAAGGAATAGTTTTGTGTATCGGTCCGTTAGACCTTTCAACATGTGCAATACTTGCGTGTGTTAATGTTAATAGGCCTTGATAGACACGAAGTGATTTATCTATGAGTGATTACTAGAACTCATGGCTTAAGCAGACAGCACAGAGACAACAGTGAAGGTGATATGTCCAGCAATACCAATTTAGCTGGGATTACTTGGATCAGGCAAATATATTTCTCTAATCTGTGTATTCTCCTCTATAGTTAACAAAAGCATTCTGAAGAACTTAAGTACGATTTCACTCTAGAAAGCTATACCACTTAATAGAGTTTTTCTATAGTCACTTAACTGTTTTCTTTCTTACCGTAAGACAAGTGGCAGATTTTCAGGTATCTGTCCAGGCTGACAGCTGTCATGGTAATAAGGCTCCCACAGCCAAAGAAGAAACCAGCCCATCCATACCAGCGGCAGCCCATCCAGCCAAACACCCAGCGGTGAGAAAAGAAGGAAATGATACTAAAGGGTTTTCCTACAACTTCAAAAGGAGACAAGAATGTCAGTCGACTGATAAAATCCACCACTGATAAAACCACCCTTTTTCAGAAAAGTAAACCATCCCCTTTACCCAAAGCTAATACCAGTAAAAATGCTCTGCTACATGGAGAGAGAGCTTCAGGCACAACAGATGTCATGAATTGGGTGCCCTCCTTTCACAGGACTAAGCTTAAGACAGCTGTACCTAAATCCCATAGCGTCGATACTGTGGTGGGATGAGCCAAGCCTGCAGAATGGCTGGGAACAGGTGCTTGACTGCAGACCACAGGAACCAGAAATAAACCCATACTCTGGTACTGAGCACATGCAAGCTCTTCCCATTATGAAAACTTCAGAGTATGTGTTAAGTCCACAGGCAAACACATGCCAGAATGTAAACAGTATGGGTGATGGGTGAGTCTGGGTTTGAAATAGGCACAGATCCAGTTAGGCTACACCCCTGTAATCAATCAAGTGTCTTCTAACACAGAATAAAGAAATTTGCCTTCAAAGAGGACTTATCAAGGCCCAACAGTAGGTAAAATGGTAAAGTGTTAGATTAGAAAGGAAGATGGTGCTGCGGTTGCAGCAAGGATTTGAGCTGCAGAAGTGGTTTCAGCTCCTGTCCATACTTTTTTCTTCCTGTCACACATCAGCAAGTCACCTGGCCACAGATATTAAAAAGCTTTAAGCATTCCCAAACAGAAGGAAAATACCTAACTATTTTGGAGACTCTGTCCTAGTGGCACCTTAGCTCATTTCTCCATTTGTAGAAGTGGGTGGTGCATTATGAAAGAAGTGAAGTCATATGTTGTTCCCTTCTCACCTTAAAACAGATTAACATTATTCATATTCTTTCTAAGTATCACAAAAATAAGAAAGTTTGAAAATTGTAATTTTTTAATTGGAAATCTCCACTTCCTGATTATTTATTTTTTTTGTCTCAAACTGAAGAAACAAAAAAAATCAACTTTAATGAAACAGAAAACTCAAAAATTTACCATATAGGAACATTAGCATGTTTTCCAAATCCTTCATTTCTGCTTACAAGACTGACCTGAAATGCTCTAAGGCCTGAACTGTTCAACTGCAATATTCAAATAATATTAAATATTGAACTCCACCTTCCTATGACTGTATTCTTTCCTGCACAAGAGTTTCCAGAGCACCTCAAGGATTTGAAAACATCTCAGTTGCCCTGGGCTAGTTTCCCTGGCAGAACCACACTGTCAGTAAAGTCATGGCAGTTCAGTGAATTGGTTTATAAAGAACATAAAAATGATCTTGCAAACTGTAATTCTCACAAGATAAATAGAAGTCAAGAGAAAAGTCTCTATTTTGTTGAAGTCATCTGTAGAATAATATTTTGGATTGTTCTCAAAAATATTCCATTTCAGATCAAGCTGATGCAAAACTAAACATTGTTTTCATTCCTAACAGAAAATTAAAACATTTCTACCAAAACAAAATCTTGCAGAAAATGGCCTTTGCCCCATCTTCTATGCCAAAAGCATCCTGACTGAAAACTTTTCAAAACGAGACTTATTTTTAAACAAGATATTTTGGGATTCTTTTCCTTTAGCCTGAGCCTGCAAGGAAAATTCTGCCTGAGCCTGAAGGTTGTGCTCAGGTCAATATATTACGTGCTTTTCTCCAAGCAGAATAAATGTACTTTAATTTTTCAAGCAAAAGCTGACCCCAGTGATTAAGGTTTCAAGAAAAATATGAATTATGGCAAGGTCTAGGATATATGCTAGGAGTCAGCAACTTTACTCCTGTAAATCATGGCCAGTTCTAAAGGCCAACACATTTATTTGCACAAAATCAAATTTCTCTTCAGCGGCACAGAACTCGGAGCATGGTATCAGTGCAAAATGAGCCTGATGCAGTTTTGAACAAGTGGCTGGTGCCATCCTGTGGAAATCTGCAGGAAGCAGGGCCATGGCAGAACCTGTTTGTTGAACAAGGTGCCAAGACAAGTGTGTGAAATACGAAGATTTGGGAAAAAGTCCCATCTTCACTCCAATCAGTCCAGGAGACAGGACAGATCACATTTCTCAAGTCAACATCTTCCATCAACAAAAAAAAAAAAAAAAAGAAAGAGAAGGGAGAAAAAGTATACATGGCTGAGCCAATGTCAATTATCTATAATTACAAAACTTAAACAGACAGGTAGACTGAGATCCCCATGGAAGACAAGGTGACCAAGTGGTATGCTGGTGACAGATGTTAACAAAGAAGTTAGCAGCCCTCATGCTGAGAGGGCTCCCAAACAAGCTGTGGTTTCCATGGTCAGGACATACAGCTTATGTGATTAGGAGATATCTGTTAACATTCCAAATAATAGCTATGGAAATTCTCCTGAAACACTTCATCTCATTGGAACGACTCTCATTGGAGTCAGATATGAGCCTTATAAAACAAGACCGACTTATAGTACACAAAGAAGCTGGGAGCATCACAGAAGAGGCAAAAAAAATTGGTCTTTTTTCTTTTTTTTTTTAATTCACATCTAAGTGCTGCAAGATGGAAATGATGTCTCCATGGCAGATATGCCAAAGAAATCATTGGGACTTTGTGTGGTAGCAGAGCAGAGATATTTATACTGACATCTTTCTTCTGCTGAATTCTTAAGTATCTCCTATAGAAAACCATGTTTACTGATCACCAAGAGGCATCAAAATTACTGGAAGCCGAAGGGGTGAGCAGCTCCTTGACCGTGTGCAGTGAGAGCACAACGAGCACTGGTTATGGGAGGCTGAGCACCAACATTTTATGTTGTTCAGTGCTATTTTAGGCATTTGGATGAGGGCAAAAGCATTTGGCAGAGACAAGGCCAGGAAAAGGGCGCACTGGAGCTGAGGGCAGGGGTCCCGGTGTATGCAACACATAGGGGACAGATGACTTTGGGAGCATGGGAACATACTGTCATTTATATTGCACTGGGGAGATCCCATCGTTAGCTCAGTCACATCAGGTCTTTATACCCCTTGGATTGTCTACCAACCAAAATATCCTTTTCTAAAGGATATACAGTCCTCCCTCTGTATTTGCATGTAGTCATGAGCAGCTGAATGAGACTCATGTCAAGAGCCCAAAGAAAGATCTCCAAAGACTCTTGACTCTGCAACTTCATGTCAACCTTTCCAAAGCTCCCTGTATTCATGTCAGGGCATCCAGGCAGTGGGGTTGAAATAAAAATCACTCCAGTTGGCTGATGTTGCTCTTACTCTGTCGATTGACACAAATGCTTATTTTCCTGACTCAGAGATAAAAGAGGGCAGCCACTAGAGAGAAAACTGTTAGCTTTGATAGGCTGATGGCCACTGGCATTTTCCAATTTTTTCCCCTCACACCCATCCCCACTCAGATTTGGCTAAATAGGTATTTTTGAGCCGCCTGGGTGCCTCATGATACATCCTACAGCTAGAAAATATAATTTTCTTCAACAGTAATACCAAGCTATTTTGTGGTTATTGTGCCAGGACACACATGGCAGCTGTCTTTGAAGGCCTGCCCAGTGCTAGGCTGAACAGGAGTTTTGCCCGATTGATAAATCCAACCCTATTTTTTCCTCCATAATTTTCATTTCTTCCCATCAGGTTGTTCAGGAATGTTGTTTTCTATCCTTCTCTGTTATTTGTATACAAATATCAGAGTAGAAATATCAGTAGCAAAAGGCATTTTGGGCTCCCATGACTTCCAGAGGACTGTCTCTTACTGCTGCCAGAAAGAATAGTGAGATAGTAAAAATGAGTGAAAATGAGACATGAAATTACCTGAAATGCCCAAATCACACACTGCTAAATTAACAGTCATTATCTCAGCAGGTCTCAACTTCTTTTTTCGCTTTGAGGACATAAAAATAACATACCCATTTCCCAGAGTTGAAAGAATACCTATAATAATGAAAAAAAGAAAACCAATCAAATTAGAATTCTCCTCAAAACCAGCAATATCCCATCTTCCTTGTGAAATTCTGTTATTTTCAGTCTGAACCTGTGGTTCCAAGGCTACACATTTTACTCTGAAACATGATCATCTCACCCTCATTGCGCAGCTCATAGAGACATGTACTGCAGACTTGTCCCTCCCACAACAAATGCTGTTTTCCCCTCCGCAGCAGGGCATTGCCTTCACCACCTGAGCCTGAACAACTATCAACTGAATGCACGTAATAGAAATCCCATAATTCTTCTGTTCTGATCAACCCCATTTTTCTCACAAACATTTATACAGTCACAAGAATGAAATTCAGCTGTCTCTAATCACAAGGACCCCAATCTCTAACCAACCTTAGTTTTATTAAATACTATAATCAGAGGTTGAGGGATAAATTTCTAAAATAATATAAATTAAGGTATTAATATCACATCTTAAATTTTACAATAAAAGTTTATTTATATCGTAAGAAAGAAAAATGATAAAATACATCTGATTTTAACTTCCAGCTGGGATTCAGTGCATGAGGATGGATCCTGTTCATGTTGGCTGACATCTTTTTTGCCACATCACCATCCAGGGACTTGCAAGGACCAACACAGCAAGTGGTTAATCAGCCATGGAGCTAGTCACACTGGCACCAAAAATTGCAGGGTTTCCAGTTCCCTTAAAGAAAACTGTTTTTTCACTGAATCATGTCTGAAAGAGTTTGAGCAGAGAGTGAGCATTTTGCAGTGGAAACACAGGATGGCACACAACATCCCTTTCAGTAAACAAGAGTCACACCCGAAGGTGAACACCCCAAAGGGACCGTGGTCCATGGAGGCCTCACGCCGGAGCAGAGGAAAGTAAGAAGGAGGGAGATGCAGAAGTAAAGAGTGAAGAGCAAAGAGTGGCAGAGACCCCAACCTCCTGTGCTGCCATTGCCTCACCAAAGGGACCTACAACAGCAATGAGGGAGAAGATGTTGGAGTGAAGTCCAGCCTGGGAAAGGGGGAGGAAAGGTGTTTTCCTTAAGTATTTTGTGTTTGTCATCTTTGTTTCTCACTACCAGAATAAGTAATTAAATGTTAAGTTAAATTCCTCATGATGAGTCTGTTTTGCCCACAACAGTAACTGGAGATTGATTTCCCTGCCTTTACCTCTACTCTGTCTTTATCTCCATCGCTTTTGCTCTTCGCTTTTCCTCCCTGTCCCACTGTAGGGGCTGTGAGCAGGTGGCTGCCCTGGGTGCTTGGCTGTCAGCTGAGGCTCTCAACTCTCCATACTACTATAAAAAAGTCATAAATAACCCAACTTTCCTCTATCAATGAGGCAGCAAAGTCACTCTTTGTGGTGCCTTCCTCCAAGTGGCTGCAGTGGTGTAAACCCAGCCATATTCCATGTTTCAAGAAGACCCCAGCATCCCCTCAGCTGCCTGGTAATGCTGCCCTCTCCAAATATTGTACCTTTGAATACCAAATAATTTTCATCATAGTCTTCTGGGAGGCCAGACCTCAGGAACTAAAGCTCAGTAATTAAATGGGTATTTCATTATTGGATGGATCCACCAACGGAACGATCCCTTTGCAAGGGTACCATGTCCTCACGTAACCAAGAAAGACAACCTGGGAACATCCATAAGGCAGAGAGAAAAATGGTTCCCAGAGGCTAAAAACAGACCATTTCTCAAAAAAAATATGGATAACTGTGGAACTGAAAGTTTACCAAACTCGGGAGAAAAATACTTTGATTTTGAATTTTTCAGTAATGAATGCAACATTCATCTAATTGGAAAAACTTCTTATTTTTAGACTGTCAGTATTGCTTTCTATATTATTTTAAAAAATAAACAGGAAATTTAAAGAACATCCTATTCTTATGGCTCTGAAAATTTCATCTGAATTATAAGTAGATACAGGTATTTATACAAATTATTTTCTTCCTTGCAGCTAAGTGAATGAATCTCAATGTTGACGAGCATTTTTTATATATCTTAGTTCTTTTCTCTCTTAATGCCATTTTCTCTCTAGTGATACTTAGGATATCTAGAGTGTCAGCATCCAGTTTGAAATACCTTTCGAAAGCATCTGACATTTTCCTGAATCTTTTTCAACTGCCTAGTAGTCCAGATAGACATCTTCATCAGATAGGCCTCTGAAATAACTGGTCATTATTAATAGCAACATTTCAGAGAGCCTCAGCCCACTGACCTTCTAATCGTATAGCTGGAAGGGGTCCACTGACAATTTAATTTGCCTTTTGTCTACACCTGTGTTTGACAATCGCTTATCTGAATCCTTTTTAACTCCTTGGTGATAGAAACTTTATAATCTCCTTAGATGAGCCATCTAATTCTTCATTTTTCCTACTATTAAAAAGATTTTCCTAACAGCTAGCAGAACTCCTTGGTGGTGTGGGCTCTCAGCGCTGGAAGGTCTTGGCAGGCTGTGTGCCTGGGCAGAGCCTGGGGTTGGAAACAGGAGAAAAAAGACTCTTTAGATGTAAAACAAAGGCTCTTTTCCAGGAGCAAACGTTTCAGGGCACAACTATCCATGGCACTGTAACACTATTACATATATACAACAAAGAGCCGAGGATGTGGTAACTAAAAAAGTGAGACCTACAGAGAAAGAGCCAGGTTCAGATATGCAACCTGCAGCGAAAGGTGAGAGTGTATAAAAGTAGCAATTTGAACAAATAAGACTCCTTTTCTCCAATCTGACAGCAGTGCTAAACCATCAGAGAGAAAAAAAAAAAATACAGTTCAGGATTTTGTTTTCAATTAAGCTGTTTCACAATACGCTGAGGAAGCGTGCAGCAACAGTTTGCAAATCAATAGTTACTTGCCACAGGTTTTCAAAGGAGCTGACAGCCAGCAGGTCCTCCCTCAGTCGTTAGTCACCCTACCTGGCCGTACAGTAAAACAATCAAGTCAGTGATTAAAAAGTTAGCGGGGGAAGAGACAAAGTAAAAAGAATTGGATTTTTATAACCACGTGTACTGTTTGATCATTTTTTTCCAGACAATTAAAAAGATACATACGGAAATGAAGTAGTTAGGACAAAAGTTCACACATTTGCAGAGAATTTATTACAGATTGGTCAAGACCCCTGATTTTCTTCAAAGACAAAAAAATGAATTTTTGTATTTTCAAATTGCAATATTTCAGTTGTACAACCAGCCTGACCCTAAAAGCTCTGCCGAGTTTCCTGATAGGATCCCAGCCTTGTTCGCTCACTGTGCAGTTTCTTCCCCCTTTCGAAATAAATTTTAAACTCACTTGCACTTTACATGCCTCAAGCACAAAAAGATGCCCAATAGCAATCCTGGCTTCCCACCTTTCTGCAGCTAGTCCCTCTCTCTGCTATCAGGATGTCCACACAGGATATCCTCAAGAGGGGCCACCATTTCTTGGAAGGGATCTGCAAAGGAACAGGGGACACAGTTGAGTGGCAAAAGGTGACAATGGTGAGGTTTGATCTGAACCACAAGTTAGAATAAAAAACCACAGACATACCCTTGCTGGGTACGGGACTTGAATGCTCCAGCTCAGTTTTCCATCTTCTGCAGATTACACAGTTTACAAAGTAAATGTGCAATACTGCAGAATTACCCCAAGACACCGCTGTGCCCAAGAGCTATTTGAGCACATAGTTTTTGCTTACTGTTTTGGATACCTGGGAGCTGTGATTAACTATAAATCTGCCAATTAAAGCAAATTTACAGCCTTAGCAAGCCTGTTCTGTGGAATTTGATGTCAGTGAAGAGTTTCACAGAGCTAGGCTTCCTTCTCCACCACCTTAAGATCCACTACCTACCACCATAAATCTCTGCACAGCAGTGCTTCATGTCTCAACACAAAAGTGAATGCTTTGAACTGTCAGAAATCAGCTTAGTGGAAAATGAAAAACTGGGAAAAACAAAGATTAGTTTCCTTCTAAGTTCTCATATTTTTGCAAGCCTGAGATCTTACGAAAATGTTGCTATCCACCTAGACATGAATGGGTAATAAAATATGGATCTGCACATCAACAGGAGCTAAGGGTGGCATCCCCAAGGCGCTAAGCTAAACCAGTCTTGTAGGGTACAACTCATGTGAGAAGCATTAGCCCAAGTAAGGCTTTTTTTTTTTTTTTTTTTTTGGTAAGAAAAATGTGTTTAAAGACTACTTTACCCCATCTATTCACAAGCACAGAAGAAGACCTGACATTGTTCCTTCCACCAGTTTTGTTTAATTCCCTCTCGCAGTGGCTGAGCTCTCAGATGTAATTCTACTTTACTGGTAAAAAGCATAACACTTTCCTTCTTCACACAAACCCCTATAAAAGGAGGGGTTCTGTACTTCTCTGGGCCCCTGGCAAAATAATATCCATTACTGTATTGTACACAGTGTCCGAAACACTGCTGTGCTGGTCTAGAGAATACAAAACCAGTAGCCGTTGCTGAAATGGCTGAGGGCACAACTGACAAGCAGCTAAGCAATGACTGCTTAAAATCATTGCAATAGTTACTAGAAGGTATTTTACATATTTATGCAGGATACTAGTGGCATCTTATGCTATAGATGCAAGCCCAAGGAAGATGTAAATATAGCATTTACATGTGTATGTGAAAGGCATGTTTGGCTCTAATGAAAGCTGCTCCTGGAGTGTGTAGTGACCATAAGGGTAAAGTAACCAACAAAGTAAACTGCAATGCAAAACAAATACATGAAAAAATAAGTTAAATCCAGTGCAAAATGTAGGATCTGGTGGCTAGAGCTACACCTGTATACAGCAGAGCTATGGCTTGAACTTTCCTGGCTTGTGCTGCTGGGTGCAATGAGTCCACCACAGACTGTTTGATGTCCAGTCTACAACACTGGGAGGGTGGGAATCTTACTGATAAGTCCAGTATCAAAATGATTAACAGTCCTTTTTAAACTACAGTTTCAGTCTCCTCACACTGCTCATTTAAGTCTGTGCCTTCATGGCTAGCTTTTGGTTTTTCGCTGGAAGTTTATGATTTCTGTTCCTTGCTTTAATTTGATTATATCTATGTTTTTCAAGATGTTTCACACCTAGCAGGTTTATTTCTTTGGAACTGGATAAATCTACACTAAATACAGCCAACATAACAAGACCACACAGTGTGTATTGGAAGGATTCATTTCAGCTACTCAGACATGTTTCCTGGGATTAAAGCTAAATTTGCTTTACTGAGTGACCCAAAGGGGGGTTGCTTTGAACAATTCAGTGAAGATATCTGTCTGCATAGCAGCAGAAAATATATATATATGTGAAAAGCTAGGACACATACGACATGGGGCATGAACACCAAGGACAGCACAGAGATGCAGCTTCCCCTGCCATCTCTGTTGCTCTGGATGCCTTTTTTGATAAAGACACAAGCAGAAGACAAATGAGAAATAAGCATTATTCAAGACTTTGTGAGACCTCCACTGCAGAAAAGATTAGATTACTTAGATCAGTCAGGGGAAAGGCAATAAGAGAAAGAAGGAAGGATGTAAAATAGTGAATAAGAAACATGAAGATAAGACTCAAAGATCTTTGTCTTTTATGCAGAAGAGATAGAACAAGAGAACGAATCAAAATGGAAATAAATGTCAAGGAATACACTGTATACCCTGTAATCAGCCATCAGTTACCCAGAGCCCAGTTTGCTGTGACACAGTTATATGACCTTGGCTCAGCTTTACTGAGAAAACAGCTGTTGAGCTGTGAGAAATCACATGAACTAAAGCCGTAAAACATAAGAAAACCTAAACCATAGAAAGAAGTGTAAATGTTGAGGCAAGTATTGACAAAAAAAGATATAACCCTGCCCACCTCCATAAAGCAAAGAAGGTAAAGCATTGAGAAGAAGGACTGGTTTATCTCTAGAAGCAATGGAGACCAGAATTTCCCAAATGAATGATAACTCCTCGGTATAAGAATACTTAACCAGAAATTAGTCCCAGCTATCATCTGTGTGCACTAATGAATAAATAATTGCATTTTTTCTGCTTGCAAAGTCACTTTGCACATGGTAAAAGACTCCAAAGCAAAAAGGAGGGGAGGGGGTTAGGTAGAAAATATTGTTCAATATAATATGTAACAGAGGACAGCTGATGCCAGGAGCTGAGCAAGATTCAAATGAGCACATCTGAGAATGTTCTCTTTGCTGTGTAAGCACATGAGAGAGGCTTTGAAAACAGGCCATAAAACCCACATGGCATAAGGGCAAGAGCCAGTTCCTGCCGGGAACAATTAAACTGCAAGCTAGTAATCTGTCAGTAGAAAAAAAATGAGGATTTCTTACTTTTTGCTGGAAGGTCTACATTTGGCTACCTGGAGCAGCATTGTCTGTTGACATTAACTGTTGACACTATATTTCTAATACAGTCTCTCCTCTCTCTCCTAGATTTTTCTTTCTAGTATGAAGAAATATGTAATTACACATCTAATGCACAGCAGCTTCTGCCTTGTTTGTGAGTGCCGGCAAGGATGCCATCATATTTTAAAGATGAATTACAAAATCATTACCAATTACTGTCAAATAAAACCCAGCTACAATGTCAGCTTCTCTAGAAAGCTTTGATGCAAAGGGGTCTTCCTTCTGGAGATAGTGTGGGAGGTATTCTTCCTGAGAGGAAATGTTGTGATCTGACGCCATCCCATTCATATCCAGGTCAGCGTCTGAAAAACAAAACAATAGAGTTTGCAATAGATCACATCTGCCACCAGAAGCTGCAAAGATATTTTTGTTCTTACACCAGATGCATCCTCCTGTCTTCATTGCTGCTCTGCCGCCTCCCAGGGCACTTCAGGATCCAATTCAAAATTACATAAAGCATCCTGCCATGATTCATTTCATGACTTTATCCAAGAGTGTCATTATTCATATGGCACTCATCACAGTAATCCATCTGAGCAGTATCTAGGTACCAGTGTGTTGTGGTATTCAAGGCAGGGCTTCTGAAGTGCCTTCCCTTAACATCTTAAGTAGCTTCATGTTTCCAGCTGGGTGTAAGAATGACCCAAGACTGACAATACAGAAAAACCAAGCAGGGCAATTGTTTGCATCTGGATAGCTTCATTGCTCAATGGGTTTAATGCATTCTGAACTTGTTGTCTTTATCTATACACACTGTCCTTGTAACCCTGAGAAATGGAATTATCAGTAAGACAGTCCCAGCAATTTCTTCATATCCTGAGGGGTACTATGTCTACAGATGGTAGCTCTGCAAATTTTACAGTTAAGTGAAAAGTTACAGTCATAAATTCTCCTTAGAGTTATTTAGGAGGTGGGTTCTAGTGTAAATAACTTTACATGGCTATGGTTATAAACAATAATTGTCTATTACAGTTATGAAGAAGAGACAGAAGTATTAAATACTAGACTCATCTAGGCAAGCTTACTGAGTTTTCTTTCCATTTCCTTTAGTGCTGAAGTGGGCTATTGAGGTCAAATGTGCTAAGATAAACCAAGTCAACCATGATATGGGAAAACTAGAATCTGGCAGACATCCATGAAGGTTACCCCTTCAGGACAAATGAAGAAGTAAAGTGAGGAACTCCAGCATAAGACAAAAACATTCCTGCAATGTTTGAAACCACCCAGCCAAGAGCTGTTTAGGACATTCAGTCATCCCAGTTCCTCTTGCCAGTGCTTGGTGGGGCAGGAGTGGTATGCAGGAACTTAGCACTTGACCACCAGGGCTTCCATACTTTTTGCTGTGGGACCTGGGACAAGTTGTGAAGCCCTAAATTTTGTCCCTCAAAAGTCCAATTTGCAGGAAGACTAAGGAAGGAGAAAAAATGTTTCATTATTTCATCCGTTTGCTAACTCTTCTGCATCTTGAAAGCAGACAGTCTTCTAAATAACAGCCCTGTATGGCCAGAAACATAGCAGATGACACCTACCTACACCTAAAGCACCCACAACCCTCTCCCTGCTGTTCCTTTGGCTTTGAAAAACAGGCCTCATTTAAGGGAATCAGATCATTGGACGCACATTGCCACTCTAGACATGGGAGAAGCCAAGAGGTGTCCCAGGCATATGGCACCAAGTAGCACTAAGTCTTTAAAGTTCAGTAGCTTCATCGCTTTTCTGTTGTTTTTTTTCCCAATAAAGCAAAAAAAAAAGCAAAGGCTGACTAATTAAAAAACCAAATACCTTAGGTGACTTCATAAGCAGTTTTCTCCTTCCACAGCCATGGAGAATAAGCACTCCAAGTTGTTCACTGCTCCAGATGGCAGAGCAACCTTTTAGGTTTGGATTAGGTACCATGGTATGGCAGCCTGGACACTAAAGAGACCATCTTGTACAAAAGGGTGGACTAAGGCATGAATCTGGGAAATAAAATAATCAGACTGATCATCCTCTCCATCCAGTCATAGCCGCAGATCTTGATCCAAATTCCACCTGGCTTTTAAAAGGATCCTGATGCTTTTCTGTCCCCCAGCTTGCATGGTTCCACAACTCTTATATCGCTGCAGCATTTGAACCATGTGGGTGGTTGAAGTGAGGCAAATGGAAAAGCATGTCTGGGGCCTGTCAGCACAATTTGGATTTGATATAAATAAATATCAAAGTGTTTAAGGGCACGCTCCTTTCCTGAGTCACACAAAAATCTCCCACTCAAGTCAATATTAGATGGCTCACAAGGACAATCTTGTCCAACTTACACAAGCATGCAAAAAAAAAAAAAAAAGTAGCTTTAAAGAGGAAATTTCAACTTCTGTATACATTAAGCCCAGCCAGAAGCCCAGTCATTGGGATTTTTAACCTGCCTTAGAAGCAAAGGCGTAGGTTTCCCACATAAACCACAGCCATGGGGCAGGAGGAAGCCCTCTCTGATCAAATTGGACCGCTACAACATGGCAGATTTTGCTGCTTCGCTCAATATAGGTTGTTTACCTACTTGCAAATGTTAATGTTATGACAGAGTAGTCCTATCTGGTTGCTGAAAAAGAGGCACCTTATCTTGGCTTTAAGCAGAGAGAACACATTATTTCTTGAAAATTTTCAGTAAAAAGAAAAGGGAGATTAATGTCTAACTTCCAAAAGGACACACAAACTTTCCTCATTATTTTAAATTATATCTGGCGAATTAAGAATAAGTTTCAGCTATAAGAAGATAAAAACCAACTTTGCTTGATTTACACAAAAAGTGTTACAGTGACATATAATGCAGGACTTTAATGCCAGATTATGGTTTTAAAAGATTTTAATCATCTTGATTAGGCAGGAATTAATCATGCCCCCCATATAAAGCTCTATTTGATGATCAAATCTCACTTTTAGAGTGTAAAAAAAAAAAAGGGAAGTAAATAACAAGGCAGAATAATTATTCCTCTTATAATTCCAAGTCAAGAAAAGGCATAATCTTGATCAGCATCTAGTGTCTAAATGTTGGGCAAAAAATATGCAGAGAGGTAACTTCTAAACTATTTGACAAAGCCTAGTAAGGGATTTACATTTTCCCAGATGAATTATTTCAGGAACCCAGATTTGAACTGCTAACTCTGTTGGTTTTATTTATAGATCTGCTTTTTAAGATAAAACAGAATCAAATGCCTGATAAAAGTTATAAAGGTTCTGATCCACAGTCCCTAAAAGTTAGAGGCAGGCACTATAAAATGTTATTTTAATATAAACGTCAGTGATCCATGCTTGTATCAGTCTTCATTGCTTGCAAGTTCCTGTGAACTCCTAAAACATATTGGGAAGCTACAAACAGGGGAGGTGTACTAATCCAGATTCAAATTATGCCTTCTTCTGTGTGGCTCAGATAAACGTTGGCAGATAATGGCGAAATCTGAAGTCCTTAATATTAATTAGTAAGAAAGTAATCATTGTACTTATGTTAGCCTGCCAAAAACGGATGAACTCAGTTTGTGTAGAACAGCCAAACTGGTATGAACTGAGGAAAGTGGTTTTGTGACTTTGCAGGTGAGTGATGGAAATATTAATACTAATCATTCTCAAAAAATAAACAAAACTGAAAAACCTACAAGCTTGTTGTAGCTCAGAGACAAAACTTACCTAGTATGAGAAAGAGCGGTATGTAATATGTGCCATAGGAATCACAGAAACTGAGCTATAATCAAATGCTGCGCAGATTCCTCTATGAAAGTTAGTGAGGCCGCAATGCTTTAATGTGCTTGACAAAAGAGCACAAGGAATCAAATATTATATTCAAAGTCATGGACCACATAGAAGCTTTGCAATTATTTGTAGAAGCAGATGAATTTACCAAGGGATAAATGGTAGAGTGAAACAGAAGCTGTCCATGGATCCAGTGCCACCTCATAGAACGAATTAGTAGAGCTCATTTTAAGATAATTAACACAGCTAAAGTGATAACATTATCAATTGTGTTAATTAAGAAAATAACTTTCTACTCTCTCACGATATGTTAAAAATAATTAAACTATGAATAATTTTATCTGAGTCACCAAAAGACAAAAGCTAAAAGGATACATTAGTGCCAGAGAGCATTGTTATCTTTTTAAGAGGAAAAAAGGGAATGATCTTTCTCTTTCATTTGTCCAAAGACATCTATCTCTCAGTCTCCATAGCAAAGTTAGTCAGCTCTCAGTGTCTGCTGGATCCTAATTCTTACTGTCAAGTGTAATTTTTGTTCTAAACTTCCCCTGTGTATTTTGTGGAGCCCATCTTGCAAGCATGGGCTGTGGAAGGCACAGGCAAAGGTCCCCGGTGGCATTGCCTTGTCCTTCTGCACCCGTCCTGGCTGCTACACTGGTAACACAGTCCACAAGTTCAACACACCTGGTGGCACACACTGCTTCACCCTTTAAATACCTGATTCTCAGTACTTGTTTTTCTCCAGTTTGATGATGACTGTCAAAACTCATTTCTATGACACGTATCCTTAGCCAAGTATTTCCCAAGGGTCCAACTAGCTGCTGTACTTAGGAATGTAAATAACAGTGACCAGAAAACTTGTCTCAAAACAACCACAGAGCACCATCCTTTTCTTTTTTTTTTTTTTTTTGACCTCCTGATGTAGTAGAAGAGATTTTCTTAAGAAAGAAGGTCTTGATTTAATCTGTTTAGGGCTAAAATCTGAAGACTCAAGCTATGGACTGGGAATATGTCTTTTGTCCTTAGTAGACCTGTTTAACCACCAGGCTTCTGGTTATTCTAGCATAGATTCTCTCACATCTGTTGAAGAGGAATCATCACTTTGAATTCACTGAATTAAAAGTTTAAATTAACATTTCCTACATTTCAGGTGCACACTGTGCTTCACCACATCAGACTGCTGCTTTTGAGCTAATAATGACAGAAATCAGTACAATTACAATGTCTCATATTTCTCCTAAGAGAGAGAAATAACAAAAAAGCAAATGATAAGACAAGCCTTGTTCCTGATTAACAAGCACAGATTAAAATCCAAGCTCTGAAAAGATTTTGCAACACAAGTGGTTCATCTAGCATGGTAGGCACACATGGACAAGCACTGGAAAATAAACCAGTTGTCAAGGACTGGTTTCTTCTTGCTCCCTTGCAAGATGAAAGGATTCCACTTTGCAGTAGGTCTCCAATGACTAAAGCGTGGGAACAGAGAGCACTAAACCACAGCCTACCATCCAGCTCATCTACAGACCATCTTTCCAGCACATCCCGTGCTGAAAGGCCTCCAGAGCCTGTGAAAACAGATTTAAAACCATAACAAAAGAAACCAATCTGCTGCTTCCTATTAGAAATGAACTTGTGCTTATTCCTATGCTGCAGTCATTCATATTTAATTAATACAAACAATTCCACTTTTAAATAATATATTCTTTAAAATGGAACTGTTCCACTATAGCCAATCTCAGGAGATTCAAATTCCTGACTCAGACACTATAAAATGGCAATATCAAGCCACAAAACTTCTGAGACAAAAAAAAAAAAAAAAAAAGCAACAATCTGAAGATTTTGGTTTGGCTTAATCAATGCAGTTTTTCCAGCCCTACATCAGTTTTGCTTGCTGCCCTCTCCTCATCTCCTGCTGGGGAGTTTCACCATGTCCTTTATGGTTTGGCCAGGCTCTTCTTACCCTGAGGACGGTGAGGACATGCCATCCCCACCTCTTTCAGGAACGACACAGACCACAGGATAGCAACAACCTTCCTGATCCCTTCCTCCCACTGGGAGGGCACTGAAGGAGGGGAGAGAAAAATCTCGGTTGTTTCTGCAAAGCACTGACCACCTGATGTTTTCCTAAGGTTTGGACAAATCCAGGGAATTTTCACCTGGAGTTGCCAAAAGCAGGACATTATGCAAGAGGTGAGTGACAGCAACTGGAATGGACCTAACCGTTACCTGTCATTTATCTGGCACCAACATTTGGTTTCAGGGTTTTGTAGACCCCTCGGTGGCTGGCACACCGTAGACACAGCATGAGAATTTCCATGCCCCGAACAAACTCCAGCCTGTGATCTTAAGGTCACATCTGCCTCTACAACCTCATCTGGAGAAGACCAGGAGCTTCATGGTAACTGCTACCTCAGCAGCTGCAAACCACTGATGCAATCTGTCCAGGCTGTGTTTTTGTCCATTCATATTTCATCACACATTATGGCTTTGCCACTATCCATCTTTTCCATTGTAGTCCACCTGTTTTGCCATTTTCTGAAGGAGATTCTCACAGTCCCCTACCCTACCGTGGGAGCAGAAAGGTCTGGAGGACCAAGCAGAGCAACCCCCTGGGTCCTGCAGAGTCTCATCCCTTCTTCTACTTGACAGGCAATTTTCAGCAAATATTGCTAAACTTCTTCCCCCAGAAGGAGAACAGAGTGAATTTGTGTCAATGGCAGAGGTGGGCCAATGGCCTAATGTGTGCTGGTGTAATGGCTCTCAAGTCAGCGATACGAGCAAGAATAATGTGTTCTGTTATTTTGGAAAATTATTGTAAACCACAAGCTGCCCTAAGAGATATAAAGGCACGCAATGTTTTTATGAAGTAAGAATGAACTTATCAGCTCCGGTAACAACAGACTATAATTTTGCAGGTGATGTCATACTCAGAGACCTGAAGCTGTTTTTTTCTCCAGGATACCATCTTTGGAAGACAACTGATTTATTTACAAGAAGGAGGTCAAAACTGAAATTTCAGATTCAACTCAGCAGCCTGTTAGGTTTTCAATTTTTCATGTGAAAAATCACAAGCATTATGTTTCCAAAGTGCTGTATTTATGCAGTTAGTCCTTAATATCCAAAAAGCACATAATAACATCCACAAGCCTGAAGTCCTCTGAATTTTTCAATTTATTTGTGGGTTTGTTTTCCTGTAGCTCAACAAAACAACAAATAATGCTCTTTGTGATGTAATTGCCTGCTAATATCCCTGACAGCAGCCAGATATATGTTTGTGTCCAGGAGCAGAATCTGAAGGTGCGGGCCCATGTAAACCATGGAAAATTTCATTCTTCTGAAAACAACAGTACATTTGGGCAAGAAGGGTAGCGAAGTTGCCTTCACAACAGTCACCTCTGACTAGGAAGATAAACCTATTAACTGTTCACTCTAGGTGCTAATAAACCCCCCTGCTTGTGGTTTCCAAGAGGCCAGAATCACGATGCTCAATGATAATTTTGGAAGATCAGGTGGTATTTCCAAGGGAGCCGACTGAGTGGTGACTGGGGGTTTACACCCTGCAGAAGGGAGGTACTGAGAAACAAAACTGTGGCATACCATCGTTACAACCCTTACATCTGAAAAACAGGCTGGAGAGGACATTGAGTAAATATGTACTCCTCATCTGGTTTCATAGCAGAATAAATTCTGGTCATGTTGTTACAGACGATTGTCCAGCCTATTCTTAACAATGGAAAATTTCACAGCCACCTTGGTAATTTTTTCCTGAGGTTAATTAAAAGTCTCAAAGAAAGAAAATTGAGACCAATCACTTCTTAAACAACTCACATCTTTAGATCAGAGAGACTCATTCTTCCCCCAAATCTTTAATATCTGATATAGGTAGATCCTTTTGGGGAGGAGTAATATTAGGGATTGTTTTCAGTATTTTAGGAGTGTAATTAGTGTAGATTCATGACTCTTCTAAATTCAGTCTTGATAAAAGACTTGTTAATATAAAATAGATTATGAGCAAGGTTGTGTACAAGGAAGGACAACCCAGGTGCCTTGAACAAGTAACACACATATGGAGAAGTGTACTTGTATGTGGATTAGTGTCGCTGCTTTGACAAGAATTGGGCATCAAAAGTGATTTCTAGAGACTCCAAAAAAATTGAAAGACACCATGATATTATTACACAAAATATAACTTAATTGCAAGAGTTCTAGGTGCAGGAAGCAATAAGAGGAAAGCAATAAGAGAAATTCAGAAGAACCTGAATTCAAACTCAAGCATTATTTTATCTGGAGGATAAGAAGCACTGAGAGAAACTCGACTTGGGAACAAAAATTAAAATAAAGAGCCATGTAAATGTTTGATAAACAACAATACAGATTTCCTTCTGCTTGGGCTTTAGCTCATAAAATCAACCTAACTGCAAAGCATCGTACACACTGACACCACAACAACATGCTGCGCAGCACCTTGTGCCTGAGCCAGTGCCCACAGTGCAGGACATCTCCGCTGCCCTCACCGAGGGGCATAGGAAGGCAGCACCCAAAATGCATTCACAGTTTGCACAAGAAGAACAACACATTATACCGGGGCCCTGCTTAGATTAAAAAATTTGTGTCCTGATTTGAGCCCTCATTGCTAAGTTCCTCAACTTTGAGAGCCAGCATATTAGGAGGAAAAGGTCTATGTTCCCACTGTATCCCCAGGGAGACCTCTGGCACATCAGAATTTCCCCACATCCATATTTGAGTTCACTCTGCTTACGAATTTCAGGGCACACACCCCTGCTCTTGTCTAGGGCAGACAGGACTATATTTTCTTGCAATATTTTTCCTGGGAGTCCTGGTGGCAAGCAGACTTTCAGCTGTGTGAACCTGTTGCAGTGGAGTAACGCTGACTTACGTGTGCCAAGTATCTGGCTCTACCCCCCTCCTAATCTTGCAGAGGGAATTCAGGTGTCTCTATAGACCTGAGCCAAAACAAACCAAAATAAGACAGAGCAGATTTTTCACAGGATCTGGAGAGGTTGCAAAGATTTTATGGAATATTTCTATGGTAGCTACAGCGGAGCAGTGATAAAGCAGGTTTCACACTCCTGCTTTCCTGAGGTTGACTTCTGAAAAAAGCGTGTGTCACTCAAATACGGGAGCTACATAATCAGCAGAGAGTGTCTAGAAAAAAAGGAAAAGTAGTCACTGTCAAGGCATGGTTTAGAGAGGACAAAAATGGGGCTAAGTAACCCAGCAAGTACAATTTTAACCAAGAAAACTGTACCCCAATAGTAGCACCACAGGAGAACGAGCGATAGGGAAAAGCTACAAAACCAAGACTAGCTAAAGAAGAACAGAAAGGCAGTGCCAGCTCACACGATACAGCACCTGCAATTTTGGTTTAGGCTCCTGGAACACTTTTAGGTGGAGGTTTCCTACTGCAAAGAAAATCTGATTCCTCTGCTTTGACATCGCTGTTCGTTCATCAATTAAACAAGCGTCCTGGAGACACACAAAAGCCAGATCCTGTCCCAGGGAGAAACAAGTGGCTTCCTGGCAGAGCAGCGTATGAAATCTCATCTGTTCCTTTCTTATGTAAAACAATAAGGCCTGGAGTAAATACATGCATAACATTTTCCGGCTCATAAACTTAATTACAGTGGCTTAGTGATTTATGTGCGGTCACTTAGCAAATCAGAGGTTGGGAATGTAACTTGGAAACGCTGACTCCCTTTCACACTCTCTGCTGGATCTCTCTCCTCCTATTACAGGCTGAGACTGATATTAAAATTGTCCTTTTGCTGCCTGTTTACTCCTGAAGCAGTAGTTCAACACTGCAAACTTCTGTGCAGCCAGGCACACAGAGAGGGTGACTGCGTCCAGTTCAGCAAAGAAACACTCTCCAACTGCATGCAAACACTAGGGTTTGCTGATGCCTGACCCTCAGATGAATACTTCAGTGCTAATTTGCAATTAAATGCAGTTTAGAGTTTTGCTAAATACAAAGTGCTAGTTTTTCTTGGGTGTAAAGTGCCATCACAACACAGTGCTGACTTAACACTTTTACAACTCCAAGCAATTGCCTTCTCTCTGTGAACAACTAAAGCTGTGAGGAAGGGGCCCAAACACAGTTTCTGCAAATACTTTCCCTCTTGTTGTAAGGGAGTGTTTGGGGATATTCATTTTAATTTCTTACTTTGAAATTAACCAATAATCAGTGTCAAATCAATACCAACCAGATCATCAGTATCAAATCAAATCAATCAATATTTTAGGCTCCTGATATTGCCCAAAGACACAAATCAGTTCTCTTCCAAATTCATTCTGTAATAAAGTTGAGGCCAGATTTGTGTAGACCTCCAAAAAGACTGAAGGAAACACCAGTCGGAAAAGGACAGTATTTATCAAAATGCCATTACACCGCCCAGACATGTTACATCATGAAATTATCCCTGGTTATATCACACATGCCTAGAGACCCTCATGCCATCAGAAGCCGTGGAGGAAAGAAAGAAAGGATGGACTCTGTGCCAGCATTAAATATCAAATCTTGCAGAAAATTTTTCTGACTTTCTCAGATACATTTCAGAAGGCTACACCCTAAAATCTTTATTCCTATGACAAAAAATTTTATTCCACAGGAAGAAGAAAAGTAGAATGACAATCAACAGGATTCTATGTGAAACTAAGTATTAATGAAGCTAATACAAAGATGGATTTAAATCAAGAATGCAGTGAAAATACATAGTGTAAGCACCTAGATGTGCACATATGCATGCAATTTTGCACCTGCATTTTTTGCATGTACACACCTATAATTTCAGCATCTTACAAGAAGAGGAGGAGAAGCAGGACATACCTTATTCATGAACTCTGTATAGAGCATCCCCCCTACAGCTCCACGGCTGCTTTTATTTCAATGTCTGGACCGGAGCGATCTGTAAAAGCATAAATCCACAGTGCTCTTGATGTTTCAAGTTTTAGAATTCAAGA
Organism: Cariama cristata; assembly: GCF_000690535.1. Taxonomy (NCBI): domain Eukaryota; kingdom Metazoa; phylum Chordata; class Aves; order Cariamiformes; family Cariamidae; genus Cariama; species Cariama cristata. The sequence continues at coordinate 125,793 of NW_009619078.1, read as the reverse complement.
GAGAGAGGGGAAAATCATGCTGTTCCTCAGTAAAAGGCGATCTCTCTCCTTCTCCCCCTTCCCAACTCAGGCTCCCCAGCCTCTGGATGCTGTTCCTCCCTCTCTCCCTCTTCCCACTGGGGCTGCTGCCTATCATCCACTTCACCCCATGAAAATCACTCTCCGGAGCATCCTGTCCCTATGTCCGTGTCGATCAGCTTTCCAAAGAAGCAGTGACGCCTCGGAAAGAGACCCCAGGAGCATACCACTGGCAGGGGAAGGGGCGTAAGCCAGACCCAGCCAAATTCTGACAAAGCACATGTCACATGTTGCTGGATCCCTCCTGCCAGCACAGCTGTAATCCTGTTTATTGCTCGCACCACAAAACAGAGAACGCTTTTAAACTTGAAGGTTTATGTGTTTTTTCTCATCAAGTGATTCTTACTTTCTGGTAAGAGAGGAAAAAAATCTGCAATCCTAAAAGGTGCTTTCAGAGAGTTAATAAAAGCATCTTATAGTATTTTATTTCACTCATCTTCACCAGCACCACCAGTCACTTACAAAACTGGGCTGGATAGTAAGAAGACGTGTGTAAATCATCATCACTACCCTGAACTCAGTAAATTTTTACATTAACTGAAGACTTGACTTTCAGTCCTCACTGCAGTAAAATAACATTTAAAGCCTTCAAAAGAAGTTTGCAAAGATGAAGTACAGGAATCAGTCCCTGGTTTTTTCTCACCAAGGCAGATTTCTATGTCTGTACAGCTCTGCCCCACAGAATCAGTTTGCTTTCACCAGCTGTCTGGTCAAGAAGTACTTCCCTGGGTAATACAGTAAAATGAATCCAATCCTGGAAATGGAAAGAATACTGCAGGGAACATTTTTAGTTGCTTTGTAACCAGAGACTAACCCTGTCACTTTTCCCCAGGGCTAGGAATTAAGAGGCTGCAGAAGTCAGTGAAAGATTTTAATAAATAACAACTTCACATGACATTTTAATACCAAAGATCAATACAGACTATGACACGTTTTTTGCTTCATTTGGAAAAAGATCATAATGAATTTCATTGGTATCTTTCTATGCTTGTCAAGAGGTGAAAGGATTGTGTTCTACAAGTAAAAGTGAAAAAAGGATTCTATCCTGCAATGGTAAAAGAAGATAAGAGAAAGCAAATTATTTCCAGAAATACGGAGATCCTTCTGAGCTGGGGCAGAGTCTTACAGTAAGGTTGGATATCACTCTCTGATGGTTACATAGAAAAGCAAGGCAGCATGTTTTCTCCTTTCCTAATGAAGGGATCGGGAGTAGCCCAGTTTTTGGTTATGGACTGGCCCCAGTTAGTTCATCTAGATTGCAGCCCTCCTTGGCACACACACAGATCCTTCAGCCCCTACGCACAGCGTATAAGGGGAGGAATCATAAAACTCCAGAGAGTAAGGTTCTAATTGACCCAAAATCCAGGCTACACCATCAAAAACTTTGTGTGGCAAGTGACTTCAGGACAATTCACTACAGAATTAACAGGAACACAGTGTTTTACCCTCAATTGATTTGAGGTTGCTTTGCAGAAAATACTTATCGTTAATGCCATGTTTTATTTACAGGGTGAAGAACCATGGCAGAGAAAGGTGAAAAGCACTCACTTTTCCAAATAGAAAATTCACTGTAGGTAAGATATTCGGTCTTCCAAATGGTCAGTGTGTGCCAAAACACTTGTAGGCATCAGGAAAGCTCTTGGGATGTCAAGCTCCAACCCCTCCAAAATCACTTCTGTGCTGCTATCCTGTAAGCCTCAAGAGGAGACCAAGGTCACTGGCTGCTTTGTAGGTGGTAAGTCCTGAAGACAGATGCTACAAGTTGTCCCTCCTCTCCTCGCCTCCACTTTTTTCACATCAACATGGAGCAGAGTGATAAACACCAGCACTTAGTGAGGGTTAAAGAGAGCAATATAACACAGGATGGTCAGGACTTGGAAAGGGCAAAGAAGAATCAGTGAAAAGCAGGAAAAGGGAAAGATGGGTGTAATTTACAGCATCACCCAGAGCCTTTGCACTAGGAGATTACAGGAGTATGGTTCTCCTCCAAAGCAGTAGCCAAAGAACTAGACTTTCATGGCTCCCACTGATACTTCTGACCTATAACAGCATTTTTTTAAGGAAGATTTTGATATTTGCTATGGACTCCAACACCAGTAGATGTAAAGTATAAATTAAAGTCCTTCTAGGGTATGTCACTTATCTCTAGGAAAGAGTTTGCTTTCTCTAGTTGCAGAAACAATGGCAAACAACTCATGAAAGGCAGCAGTGGAAGAAAATTGAGTTTATTCCTCAGTTTATTGCAGGTGGTGCTGGTGATATGAAGTTGTCATTATCAGCAACAGACCATTGACATCAAGTCCTCATTTTAGCCCCTATCTTAAGTGGTCTTGACATACTTTGCTTGATAAGTAGCAAAGTAGTCAAGTGACTAAACTCTTAACAGCAAAAAAAAAATGGTCAGATGGTTGTTTTTTTAACCACAGTCCATGTCCAGTAGCTTTAAACCTTGAATTTGTTCATATTTAGTAAGGTTTAGTCATATCATATATGGCAAAAGGCCAGCAAAGAACCACTTGTGAGTGAAAATCCTAGCATAGTGTAGGATCATAGATCCCTGGGAAAGAAGCTCACTAACAAACAACAGTATAAAAATATCCCCAAGCAAACTGCAAAACTGAAGAGTATCAGAAAAAGAAACTATTGCCATCAACAGTGACCTTGGCAACTCGGGTCACTGACATCTTGCCATGACAGCCCCTGGCCAGCTCCCACAGGAAATCACAGGCAACCACAAGGGTGGGAAAGTAGCTTGGAGAAGAGGGACAGCAAGAGGACAATGTAGCCAGGATATTGCTATTAATTACATTAGTAATACCACACTTTTTATTTTAATTAAACAATTTGGATTATTGATGCACGGCTGTCATTTTAATTGGAGTAGCAGAAGTTTTTACCTTATTTTAATTGGACTAACAATCAATTCTTTTATGTGTTTATAAGGTCCATAACAAGATTTTGACTGTAGCAGGCCAGGCTCAGGATGTAGTACCAATGCAAATGCTGTGAACTGTTTGATGAACTAGTTCAGGCTTAGTGAAGATGTGAGATTTAAGGACTTTAAGGATTCAAGTTGTGGAATGTGGAACAGTTTTTCAGGAACAATGGGGGAAAAAAAAAAACCAACATTATTTGGAAAATGTTCCAGTGGCTGAAAAGAACCAAGAAGCTGCTGGTCTTCCCAGGCTTGGATGAATCCAGGTGGCATGTACCATCCAAAGCAGAGAAATAAAAGCCAATATCAAACGTGCTTGCAAGAACATAAAACCAAATAGTCAATCAAGGTTTTTTTGTAGAAAAAGAACTTACAGAAGGAAAATATAAGTAGAGGGGAAAAAAAAAATTCAGCCTACCAGTTCATTCATACAATTTTGTCTATTTTTAAAGTAGCCTTTTAACAAATTATTGATATCATTCAAAAGAAAAAAAATATGAATGGCATTATTTCAATTACTGATACACCACAGCAGTCCAACGTATCTTTTTAATAACATGAGGCACAATGAAGCGCCATGTTAACTGCATACCACTACGCAGTAATCTTGGTGCAACAGATAGAACATCAGTCCAAAGTAGACGTGGTCATGTGCCAACTGCAGGTTGTCTTAAATGTTCAGCATGTTCATTCACATGGCTATAAAAAAATAGTGGCTTGATGCTTAATGTCGCACTGATCAACTGAGATAAAACTTAAGTAACTCTCCGCTCTGCAGATGCAATTTCAGCTTGTCTACACAAAATGGCTTGAAAGAGGGAAATCTGACTGCAAGAGCTTCATCCATTAGGACGTGTCCACCCAAATTACTCCTATGGCACTCGTACTCTCTCGTTAAGAAATAGATGCTAGGATGACTTAGAGGGCAAGGCTGTACGAACCTCCAAGTCATACATCATGACATGTGACAGAGCGAATTAATATGATGCCGGTCCAAAGCTTAAGGCATAGAAGAGCTCAGTGATGGTGGGGCCTCATCTTCTAGCTGCCAAAACATGTTAACTGAGTCATTGACTATGCTAAATCTACTAGCACCATTTTGGATGATATTTTGAATATTTATGCTGGGACAGGATTTGGCAAGTGGAGCAATTGTGCACATGTTACTGAGGTAACACTGTTTAGTTAAGACAATTGACCATATGCTCAGGCACGGAAGTTTAGAAGAGTATTAGAAGAACTAATATTTGGTTGAGATGGTCAGAGTCTTTCTAAGGGCAATAATAGAGTTTAATAGCCAACAGAAATGAGGATGCTTTGACTTATGCAGAGTTATGGATCAGTCTGGTATTTGCAGAAAAGCAACAGAATCTTTTCCATGGAGAGCTGAAACTAGTACTAAAAACCAAAACCAATTTTTCCCTATAAAGAATTTTTATATTTTGCTACCATTTTGTTGTGGATGTATTGTCTCAGTAGGCTTTTTTTGGGATCTATTTTAGAATAGCTCAGCTGACCCAACCCTGATGAGGTCACAATCGTATTAAGCACAAAAGGATTCTTCCACTGGTCTTGTTTGCTTGTGTGAGGGTGCGTGCACAAACATACACACATGCTTCCCTGCTCTGAGATCCTTCATGAATGCGTGACTTAGCATGACTCATAACAGGGCACAGAGCTGCTAATTACTGTGCTTTAAAAGTTACACAGCCCAATTAATCCACTGCAAAATGATCAACAACTGCTTGACCTCCTTTCCCAAGAGCAGTGCTCTATAGCAGAGAGAAGTTGATAGTCAGGTGTGTCTTAAATAAAGTTTTGAATGTAAGGAACATGAATATTAGTTCCTACACACAGGCAATAAAACAGGATAAAAAAATAAGGTCCTTATTCTCAGCTCCCAAGCTTTTTATCAGCTTCCACAAGAAAAATCCTCTCCCTGCCTTCTCTCCAAAACACTCAGTGTCTCCCCAGCAAGGGCAACCTCCAAATTTCCAGTTTGGAGGAGCTTCCTTCTGCGATAGCAAATGTCTTTCCAGTGCATCTTTAGCTGGAGATAGGTACTTACATTTGTACCTGCCATTATTTCAGCTACAAACTTCCCTGTTATTTGTGTAAGTTTTGTTAAACTAATGTAACTTAGCTTGGTGGTTTTACCAAGCAGTTTTGATAAGATTCCGCTCAATATATTTCTCCTAATTGTAACTGGAAGAAATAAGTCTCTGCTTGTGCAGTTACCACCTCTCCAACACCATCCTTTAGAGATAATAATACTTTAACTTTGTGGTTCTCATTGTTTTCACTTCAGCTCCTGTTTGTTTAGGTTTTTAAAACTTCAGTAGCCTGCTTGTTGGTATAGATTTGCCTACATACATGACTACATCCTTTAGAGTCAATAGCTAGAGAAGGATTGATGGAAGTTATTGGTGGAGCCCCATATCCTTGAAGCAATGCTGTTGTCTCCTCCCTCATAGGTCCAGGCTTTCCTCAGGTCCATGCTCCTGAGAGAAAGTTGGAGAAGGAGACAGAGGGAGTATATTTTATCCACCTCAGCTTATTTATCCCCTATCATGCAGCCCTACGAGCAGCTGCATCACACAAATTAGAGAACAGAGCAAGAATAAGTATTTATCAAACTTGGCGTTGCTGACAAAAAAAAAAAAAAGGTACCTGCAGCTGTATTCTGGCACAAGGGTTCATGTAAAAGCAAAGTATTGTGCAACCACAGAGAAAGGGGACTATCTATTACGCACTTGATTCCCAGGATCTCTCAGGAGTCTTCACTGGAGTCGCTGGTTTCTTCATCACAGTGAAAGGATCTCGATTGTGTAGCCTGCATGACTGCCAACAATGTGCAGTCATCAAGGAGTCAAATCAGTAACAGCCAGATCAGTCAGTTTAATACAAGGATGACCCAGCTGAGGCCACCAGTTGAGTTGTCCAATGGCAACTACAGGTGTAAATTGTATTTTCAAGTCTTTCTTTTCTCTGGGTGCTCTTTGGGCACAGCAAACAAGAAAAAAAACTGAATTCTGTCCTATGAAGCAGAATGTCCTGAACAGGAGAGAAAGAGTGAATGCAAAGGAGAGGTACAAGGAAAGAAACGAAGAATGGGCAGAAACAGCAATAGCAGGTGGGCAAAAAAGAAAGGTATTCAAAACTGTAAAACCAAGAGAGAAAAAGTCTTTAAGTAAAATGGGTTGGAAAATGAAACAGACTCAAAGGAAAAAAAGAAAGAGGAAGATATTCTGAAAATACATTGTCATTCATTTAAACCGCATCTTCTATGGTTCAACAATCTCCAACATCCCCTTTAATGTTTCAGGATAGGGACATCCTCCTTTTTCACCCCCCTGTGCAATTCCCCCCTCTTAGCCCCCCACTCAGCCTTGTTTATCGCTTACCTCTTTTTTCATCTCTTCCCATTCCCTTCCCAGGCACTGTCGCTTCCCTGTGCGTGTCACACATTTTAGTCCTTGGACCACAGTCTCCTCATCTCCCCAGTCCCACAAGTGTCAGGTTGAAGTCTATCTATCTACTATGCTCTATTTACTTCCAGAGAAACAAAACCAAGTAGCCATGAGATGTTTTGGAGACTGCAGTGCCTGGTCTGGATTGTGTTCACCATGCCCTGCCAACATGGATTGTACCAGCTGTGTAAGGGCAAGGGTGGTAGCAGGGAAGTCTCTGCATGCAGCAGAGTGGTAAGCAGACTCTACCACCAAATTAACACAAAAAATCAACTCTAAACAACGTTACCTTCAATGCAACAGGAGGTGGCAGCAAAGAAAAATGAGAAGTTTCTCAAGTAATCCAGAAGGTAATAAAACAACAGAATTAATGCTTGGAGATGTGAAATAATAGCTTGTTGAGTTTTTGGCATTGATTCATTTCTGGCAGATTAATGAAAAATGAAAGCTGTACTTAAAAAAAAAAAAAAAAAAAGATAATCAGAGCAGAAGACTGTTGCTTGAAGAAATTAATTAAATTTTTTTTGTGGAAAATAATACAAAGGAAATGTTCCATTTTGTCCATTTGAATGTATTTGTGAGAGATGCAGGTTTAACATTTTTCATGGTATTTTCTTAAATCTTTCAAGTTTTTCTCACAAACTTCAAATACAGATAGACGTCACACTTTATACTTTAAACAGGTATCCAAAACCTTAACCACTGTTTACTTTTGTATCAACACACTCATACTCACCCATTTTGCATCACTTGAGACAAGATATAAACAAAAACCCACAGAACGGGAAAATCTTCCCAGCTGGGAGAAGATATCTAGGAATTACCCTGAGGATCAGGCAGTTATACAGAAAACTGGACTTAACAATGACTGAAGTGAAGACAACAGGAGAAAATGGCAAAGGACAAACCAATAACACTTGGAAACAGCTGAGTGCGAGAGGCAACAAAATCTGAGTTTAACGTAACTAAGTTTTCACTCTCCTCAATTTCTGAGTCAGAAAAGCAGCTGTCTTTGCACCTGTATAACACACTTTTGGAAGATGAGCACAAACCTTCGTTTAATGGGGGTACAGTATCTACTTCTCCTGTTTTCTTATATGCTGACAAATTTTGTGACTTTCTCGGAGGTCATTAAATGTAAATCCAAAGCATCATGTGTTTATGCATAAGGATGGATGTTAGAGGTCTCTCCACGCTTGTGGTCCAGCACAGACAGCAAGCTGGAACCACCTTCCTCAAAAATACACTGTTTCTCTTACTGTTTTACACCTTTACAAAATGTGTGACATGCAACAGCAATAGTTGCTCGCTGAGGTGATACCACTTCAATGACACCTCCGTCATGGTGACTGTCTCCAGGGTGCCAGGACTTTCCGACTGGTTCTGCAGCTACAAAAGCAGTGCCAAAAAATGTTAAAAATGGGAGTCAGCCCTATAGACAATAAGTTGCCCCAAACTCCTGACAGCATCTGCCATGTCTAGGCATGCCACAGAAGGAGAGAAAAAGGTGAAGACAACGTTGACAGCTTTGCTAGATGACTATCCAAGAGATGCCATCACCAGCAACAACTATGAAACAGAGGTCCATCCTGGCAATGGGGTTTCTGCACCCATGTGTCAACCACTGTAAAATCACGTAGCAGAAAATACTAGCAAAGACTTTTCAGATCATTTTCCCACTAATCTACTCATTTTTGTTTGCCACCTAAACCTGCTCAAGAATGTAAATTAGTTGTTTTCCCCTGCTAATGCAAGGTTATAATTCCCTTAAAGAAAGAAAGAAAGAAAGAAAGAAAGAAAGAACAAGTATGTAGGATTAAGTCATTCATACTGAGTGGATGGATTATTAAAAGTGTTAAAAAAGTAGCTATTGGATAAACTATAATCATCACCTATGAAGCACTCTGTGATAAACTGTTTTCTGGCTGGTAGAAGGTAGGAAAAAAAGGACGAATGAGTTGTCCTTGAAAGAGTTTGTCTGACCCATACCTATTCACCTGGAATTCAAGTGTCTGGTCCTCGGGCTCTGCCTACGGACACACTGGCACTTCCCAATGGCAATTTGCCTCATTGTGTGCTTGCCAGTCCCAGCTGAAACAATTGAACTTCTTTCTATATATATATATATAATGAAAACATTTATGGAAGATGTAAAAATATATATATAGAGAAGCCATATTAAGAGATTATGTTCAGTGCAGTTAATATGTGATTTACAGAACTACATAAATATCCAGATGACGTGGGAACACAGCATTAGGAAGAATGTTTGGAGCTATGAAATCTCATCAGCCAGCACTGCAGGCAACCCGTGCGTAAGCTGCTCATACTTTTTCTCTTCGTTTCTTCAGCTTGGCTATTTGTTCCTTTTGGTTTTACCATAGGCCTATTCCTGACTGTCGTTCAGTGATGATTAGAAATCTTTCTCTGATGTCCAGCCTGAACATATACCTATTTGTTATTATGTTGAAACTCTCCTGTAGCTCTGATAACTGTTTCCCTGTTCCAGCACTTATTTCCCCAGTGTATTACAGGAACCAATATAATTTCAACCCTCATTTTGCCATCCAAATAAATTAAATACCTTCACTTTCTTCATGAAGAGAGATTCCCGGGTCCTGAGATCACAGTTAGTCACCTTCAGGATCTGCATTAGTTTATCCATCTTTATTCAATGGGAGACACTACATCCCAGATGAGGTTTCACATACCTGGGGGACTCACTCTCCCTGTGTTTTTGAAAGACTTCTGTGATACAATTTAGGAGATCATTCAGCTTTTTGACAGCAGTGGAATGAGGGTCTGTGTTGAGCCTGTGATGGGATAGTCTTTCATGTCAAGATAAGCTGAGCTCAGGAAACAATGTAAGAGCAATCACCGCTGCTATTTCCGAAGGGTGTACACCTCGTACTTGGCACATATCTACCTCACCCCATTTCCACTTACTTCAGACTTCAGGGTGCCTCTGTTTTCATCAGCCATGTTACTACTGGCAAATTACTCCCTGCCACTGAATCTCATTCACCTACACTTAAACTGAATGTTTGGCCATATTTTTGGCCAAAACAAACCAGCATCCTACCAACAAATCCCAACCATGGGTCAGGAACCATTCCCAAAAGGTACCTTGGATCTGGTTACACCATTTCGAAGGTCAAAGGAGCTTCATAGCATTAAAACACTGGCTGGCATCAGGGCCAAAGACGCAGCTGTGATCCTGCTAATATTCCTAGTGCCAACGCACCCAGCACATGCTATTTTAATCTTCTCCTGATTAAGCATGATCATTGAGGACAGGTAGACCTGGCTTATTGCTGATGGTTTAAATTGGTCAAAAGCAGTATATTTGCCTTTGGACTAAGGATGATTTTTGCCTCTGTAACAGTTAGGTGTGGATGTAAAGAGCTACAATTACAGAAGTCTTTCAGTTTCTGAGAATATATTGACATTTTAATTTCCCATTCTATGTGGTTTATGAGATACACTTAATGCTAGATAACCAAGTACAAAGTGTTGTAGCATGGCACTGTAGAAGATAAGTAGTAATTTTTATTTACATTGAGAAGCTACAGAAAAAAGGAGTACCCGTCACATCTAGCTACAAATAACTACAGCAGTGAAATAGTAAGACTACCTCAGAATTCCAGAAACAGTATGTACATGAACTTTGAAGGAATAAAACTTGCAAACGGAGACCATATAGTATTAGTAAAATAATCATTTTGTCCTTTTAAATACTAAAGTCTATAAGAGATTTGACTTTTTTCTTTTTCCCTTTTTTGAGATAGCAATTAAAATAAAGTCCTCACATAATCCTGAGTGGCATTTTTGTGTCACCCCAAAGTAATATTACACAAGATGCTAAAGATAGTAAAAAGAATCAATTCCTGCAAATAAAACCTCATTTTTTGACTAGTCACCATGCTATCGATGCATTCCTAATAAAAGAGTTACTTCTCCACTTCTTACTAAGGGAAGTAGCACCAAAATTTTTTGCAGTCTAAGAAAAAGCAGTCTAAGTGTTCTGAATAAGCACAAAGCAGATTTTAAGGACTTTTTGCTCACTAACTTAATAAGAAACAAGTGCACGTCTGCTCCTGTAGAAGATATGTCCTGGTAACAACAACAAAAAAAATTGCTTAATTCTTGAAACAACCATTTTACCTTTTCTCCACAAACAAAAGGATTACCTTTTAATGACTAATTCTTGTTCATACTATACCAAGTATTACAAAGATAATGCCATTATTGTCCTCAAACTGTGAGCTATCATTAAATACAAAAAGATTTCATTTAAATCAAACTAGGGCTCATGGTGGGGATTTAATTACTTCAAAATGCATAGAAGCAGAGAACCTACTTTCTGATGTTATATCAAAGATATTAAGCATATATTTAGCATAAGAAAGTTCAATGTGCTTTTAAATTATTTTACTATAATACATTAATTTTGGACAAGATGATTGAAGTTCTGACTCCAAAGTAGGTTAATTGGGAGATAATAAAATGAACAGAGTAAGAATTACAGGATGAATAAACTCAAATGAGGCATTGCAACTCTTTAAGATACTCATAATAGATTATATTCACTAAGAGACATAGACCAAAGAAGAGGTAGAGCACTGAGTGACCGCTGTATGGAGAGGTGAAGATGTAACCAGAACACAGAGCCATGGTGTGCAGCTAAGCCTGGTTCAGTCTTGTAAAAATCCATGAGAACAGACCCCATTTTCTTTTTCTAAGCCCTTGCTTTATGATGTTATCACTGCAGTACCAGAAGGATGGAGAAAACTTCTGCACAAATAAGAGAGTCCTCTACACTCTGTGGATTAATTTTACAGTCTTCACACTATGAAAGCCTAATGTCCCACATAGCAACTGAGTAAACTTCCATAAAAATGTGTAACCTGAAGTGCTATCCTCTAAAAATATTTTCTTCCTAAAGGAATAAAAGATTTGAAAACATGCAAACCCATGATGGTGGATAAGCCTTCACCTTAACCATTCCAAGTGTTCAGAAGAGATCTATTTATTTATTTTAAATCCCTTGCTGTTCACAGTTTCTCTCTCTAAATGGTGACACATGAATGTTAGGATGTCTGTTGGGGTACTGGGAGCTCCCAGTCAGAGGGCTGGACCTTATAACATGAACTGGAACTTGAAAATAAAGTCTATCCAAGAAGCAGAAAATGCTTTAACAAAAAAAATTCTTTGTAATTGTAACCACATGATTTCAACATAATGTTCTCTGGAAGGTACAGAAGGAAAAAAAAAAAAGATAATTACTGGAACACTAGCTGGAATTTTCATAACTGAGAGCAATCCCTTGAGGACTGGTAAATGGCTTACATCCTCCTATTGAAGTAAAGAGATTATAAAAAAGACTCAGGCATATCATGACAGGGAATCACACACTAACCAGCCACTGCTGAACTTGCTTAGATTATTTCAAGAGTATCAACATAAATTATATATACACTGCACATCTGCACAGAAATATGCTGGTAGTAGCTGATGCAGTGCATATTTACAAGGTCACTGAGCTCTTCTCTAGGAAAAGGTGTTTTGCTATTCATATTTGGAGTGTAAAAGAAAGAAACCAGGAGAAAATTCCCTTATTGTTTCAAACCCACCAAAAATGGGAAATGCAGATCAGACTGACTGGAATGGCATATTGACAATTTCTTTTAGCAACAAGAACAGAAAAGTTTTCCACTTCTATCCAGCAAGATTTTTTTTCCAAGTGCTTATAGCAAAAGTGAAGTATAGAGTTACTATAGAAAATAGCTCTGGAAACAGAGGCAGAAATACAGGTGTGAGTGAAGCACTCAGGAGGCAGAGTATTTTCCTTCACACCTGAGAAGCGGAGATGGAGAATATGAACTCTGTGGTTCGGAGGAAGGATGTGAAACAATGTGGCCAAGGAGAAAGCTCAGCAGTGCACACATCCCACACAAAACGTAGTAGCAGGATTGTGTGATCATGCCATACTGCTGCAAGGGAGGGGAAAGAGATATTCAAATGTCCTCTGGGAGAGCCAGGGTCTTCCATATCTTGAGCATTATCCCATTGCAGTGGGAGCATTAATGCTTTTTAGCTCTTGGGAAACTTAGTTGCCATATTTTGGAAAACAGAAGAAATTACCATTGCAAAGAAAATTATAAATTCTTCTGCAGGTCCCTCTGGTCCTCAGCCTAGGCTGCCAACTTCGGGTAGCCAACAAAAAACCCTGGGGCACTGTGATGCCCAGCCTTGTGCAAAAGCAATCAAACACAACTCGTGGGGAGGGACATCTGACGCCTCCCTTGTGCACTAGCACGTGCCATAGTACACAAACAGGGCAAGGACGTGGGATCCGTTTCCCTTAAACGTAAGGCATCCGGTCCAGGGTAGTCCATAAGCTTCGATGCTCAAGGGTGACACACAGATACCTCCAGGCTGAGGTTCAATCCCAACTCAGCATGCAAGTACACAGGGATGTCCCATGGAGAGGGCTTCTCCCAAGAACATTCAAGTTCATAAATAAGGTACTACTACAGAGGGGACTTTTGGACAAAGTTGCAAGGAATTCAAACCATTCAAAATATGGGAATATTTTGCTCTTGTCACACAACCGCAACTCCTGCTTCACAAACTCATGATCTAGGAGGCAGGCACTCATGCAACGATGACTATTTATAGGTACTTCACTGAACTATTTTTACCTCTGATTTGATGAGGTCCCCAATCCTTCTCTGCCATGAAAAGAAAACGGATTTATTATTGCAACGGATTTTGCAACACAAACACATACAGTTCAGCCACTAAACCATCTCTACCAGGGCAGACCATTTTACTCACTGCCTGGCACTCACAATCATTGAAAGCTGTAGCCTCTAATGCATCACTGGAAACATGTCCATCTGCCTTCACTTGCACAATGGAGAAGATTTCTTATAATAATTTTATTTTGATCCATTACCACATTACAGTCCTCTAAAGTCCCAATAAAATGAGGGTCTGTTTAAGCTTGGAAAGGTCCTTTGGTTAAAATCTATATGATACCAAATACATATGTTTGAGATGTGCAATACTAATTGTTTCTGAATCACTTATTAGGACACTATAAGGCTTGTATCTTACTTCAGACTGTAAACCTAAAGTGACTACTTAAACTCTCCAGAGCAGAAAGATGTAGGTAAGTTTTTCTTTCTTGTTCTCACACAACTGTACTATTTGATTAAAGGCTCACACATTGCACAGAAATGTTTTCTCCTTACACTCTAATTTTAAAATTATTTAAGTAATAATTTTATATATATATGATACCATCTATTTAATTACAGGGTACCTCCTTCCCATTCAATCTCCTCGAGATTTTTGGAGTCCTGAAATACAGCTAAAATATTTCTAAGTTTCCAAGATTACCGTTCCCAAGTCATCATCGAAAAGACTAGAGAGATAGTTGTCTATACATTCGTGATTGGTTTTTCATGGTTTTGCTAAACATAATTAAGGTTTGTTTAATTAACAATTTGCCAGTAAAATCAGTGCGTGCCAAATTTATGCTAAAGTTCAAGACGATCAGTGCGTATGAAAAGTTCAGTCAGAAACATTGCCTCAAGAATGTTAATTTAATCAAGTCACACTGACATTTTCCCCTGAAGAGAAATCAGATAATAATAGGAAAAAGTCACATCACCTCCTATTTCTAATGAAAACAAACAAACCATTTCTAATATATCTCAGTACAAGTGACATGGCTGTGCAATACCAACAGCATAAAATGTTTCACTGATGCAGCCATTTTACACATGCAAAAGTGAAATCATGCATTAACTTGCTAAGACAAAGAGATGTTTCCATTTTTCTCCCTGAAGACTTTCTTTAAACATTTTTTCCCTAATACATGATTACATCTTATACCACAACAGACAGCCTCAATGAAAGAGGATTTCATAAAATCCCAAATAGCACAGAAAATCTAGGAAAATTAAGACAAGGTGATTTTTTGAGAGTATATTTAGAGCCAGAGGCAAACCAGAAAAACTGTATCTTGAGAAGAATGTGTCAGTCGTGGAGGGGAGGAAGGCTGTGGATTAATTAGAGAGTGTGTTGGGCATGTTTTTTAGATTAGACATACTTTGACTAAACTTGAGTTAAAACTTCAGTCAGACTAGGTACCAAACTGGTACCAGTTACTCCATGTGGGAAGGGCCTGGAACAAATACAGGTGTCAAGGAAAAAAATGGAGCAAGAGAGGAGTAACTGGCCTTCTAAAACATCTGCTCATAATTGCCCATAACGTAGGAAGCAGAACTGGAGATGACATTCATTATTCATGTTATATCTACAATCTGTGGTAAAACTGTACTGCTAAATTCACCAAATTCTCTCTGGGCATTTATCAAAGGCAGCCCAAATGACATCAGTGAGGAGTTCAGCAGAACATAGGTATGCAAGTTGAGTTCTGGTAGCGAGTAAATCTGAAAATGAATGCTTTCATAGGAAGACCTCAGACAATGTTTTCATAAAATGATTATAAAAAGGTCCTCAAATTGAAAAGAACCCCAACTTTTTCCACTAAAGATTGATGACAGGAAATTCAGAATAGAGTTCCAGTTTCATTCAACCTCTTTGTTGTGTCATTTTTTGAATTTTTATCATAAGTCAGGATACAGAAGGAAGACTCATGACTCATACTGGACAACATCCACACCAAAAATTAACAAATCCATACGTACTGGCCACACAGCTTCTTGTGCAGATGATCCAGGACTCGCTTCCCCTTCCTTCTCCCTGTCCATCACCTGGCCCATACCCGTGGTACCAGCAGATACACGCAGTGCATATGACTGCCCATGGGAGAAAAATGCAGCTATGCCCTGGAGCATTACGAGGCTCATCCCTGCAGTAGGACAAGATAGACATGTATTTTTTCCAGGACAATTACATTTTGCTCATATAATGCTGCACAACAAGTCATAGAGCTGAGGAATGGCCAGAAGGGTCCCTGCCAAAAGCAGAGGAAAGCACTCAGCTGCAAATGCCTCTATTTGCAAATTTCTCCATTTCCTCCAAATTTCCTCTTGTGGGAAAAGGCAATAACCTACATGTGAGAGTCTCAGGAAGAGGATGGCAAGGTACCAGGCTGAAGGCCGGTTTAATTTTTTTCCTGAACTAGATGTGGCTTGGGGTCTTCACCTCATCACGCTTGCTCTAAACATTTAGAGAAATATGCTCTAATATTTAGAGAAAATACAAAGTCAATTGCAGATATCAGAAGTTTCTGAAAATTCCCAGTAAAACACGGCTGAATTTACAACGTATTTCATACCAGCAGTATCATGCTATATATGAAATTAAAAATTATCACCTCTACTGATATCTATGCAAGGTCCATCATTCAATTTTAAGGTGTCAAGTCTGTAAACCCTGCAAACCCCCCAGCTCACTTGGGCTTTGTTGCCTTTTTGTACACTCCAAGTTCTTTGATAAACATTGTGAAATAAATGCACCGTTTTAAGGTAAGTGGCTTAATGTTGACAGGTTGGACCTTTTGGCTCACCAAGGGAAGTTTTTTCTACCCAATGGTAAAGGCAAGAAGAGCTCTAGATGCCACTAAATCATCTCTACAAATCCTGAGCACAGGGATGGTGCTTGTTGGTGTTATTCCTCGTATAGTCAGCTAGAGTAGGAGATGCTTAGCAGTGAGCATGGATTATTACCTTGCATACAGACAGACAAGAAGATGACAATAAATTATTGAAAATGGGCTATATTTAATAACCTCATGCATGTTTTCCACTCTGCTATCCCTGTGAAGAATTGGGCTCGGTGAGATGGAGAATTGTTTTAGTGGGGAGAATACACATTCCTTGTATTTTTCTTACAGACTTAGGTGGTTATATGACTGATGTGAATAACCTGGATAAGATCTAAGAATATGTTGATCTCTAATACCTCTCCAGAACTGTTAATATCTAAGGTTATGCCACAGTCCCAGGGATGAAAAACCTGTCGCTTTGGTTTAGGATCTGGTCAACAAAGAGGGCAAGTTTGTGTGTTTGTGTGTATCATCTCTTCAAATATGTATTTTTGTGGTTTAAAAAAATTACTTTTTGGATTTCCTTTGTGCAGATAACTCTAGTTGACAAATGAGGCACTTCACGGGATGGAGAGCTCAGAGCTCACACTGCAAATTCCCCACGGGTCTGTGCTAACACCGATGAAAGAGGGGAAAAATCCATGACATTAAAATGACAGATTCCATTATTCTTGCACCTTCAATGGCTGTCTGGTCAGGAAAAAGAAAGTGTGAATGTGCTGAGCAAGATGACTTTGACTTTTAAAAACCGCTTTTATCAAGGTCACGCCAGCAGCCCAAACTTTTAATGGGGCAATCTTCCTTTACCACGGGGATGCTCACCCTGCCCTTGGCTCATCTCTGGTTTTACACGGCGTTAGCCAGGTGCTCTCAATGCGATGGAGAGTCAGATCTACCATTTCCAAAGGTGCTCAGCTCACAACCCAGCATGAAAAAATGCTCCAGAGATGGCTGCTGGTGCTGTATCGAGCACACGTGTGTAAACAAGCTGAGAACTGAGAAAAGCTAAAAACAAAGCCCATCCAAAAGTATATCAGAAAGTTCCCACAGTGGCAAAAGCAGCAAGCAAAAGGGTAAGAAAAGCCATTATTGGGTTCACAGACCCAGGAAATACTGAATGAGGATTCAAAGTCAGACTTCCATGTCAAATTCAACGCTGTCAAAGGATAGACAAGAATTGTTCTCACTAACTTTTTATGATAAAGAAGTTGCTTTAAATTCTTTTCTTGAACTATTTCAGAGGAGGTGGAGGGTCCTTCTGCTACCCCAGAAAATTGCGCTTTTTTTGTTGTTAATAAAACAACAAATCTCCAAAACATTCAGTTAATTAGCCAAAAGTTAGGAATTTTTTAAGCAAAATGTTTGATTTTTTGTTTCCATATTTTCATTCTTCCACATGGTTTCCATTTATAAAATCCTTCGGTCAACCTTTAAAGAAAAACTCTTGCCTTTACCTCAGCCTCTCTGAGAAGCCACTGTCTCTGTCTTTGATGATAAAAAAGTTAGAACAAGGAAATCAATTTACGTTTTTCCTCATCTTTCTCTTAGACAAATGCAGCAACAAACAATTTCATTACTCTGTAGCCCCAGTCATGCATGCTCTAACAGATACCACAACTTTGCTGCTGGCCACAAACTGGTAAATTTTAATCCTATATCAGAGATATTTCCCTTCATTGATTCAGTGGTTTATTTTTATTAGCTCTACATATCCAAAGCCCTATAAAGATGTTAACAAACAGAACAGTTTATTCCAGGTACAGCCTCTATTGATACTGCATGGAGAGATTTATTTTTTCCTGCATATAGAAAGGATATATACTGTATTTTGATATATGCATACACATACACACACCTTTAAGTCTGGTGATAAAGCCAAAGAAATATCTTTCATCCAAAAATAAATCTACCACTTCCTATCTTTACAGTATCTTAGTAAAAAAAAAAAAAAGTTAATGCACTGAGAAGTGTGTTGCCTGAGAAAATAAAATCATACACTTCATCTGAAAGATGCTACAGAGGTACACAACCGGAGGCAGCATTAAGAGGTTTGTATTTAGGGTTACTCCTTGGGTGAAAAAACTGAAAGCAGTACTCCGTGAGTCTGTTGACAGCCGTATCTCTGAGTCGCTCATCAAGCCGACCTAATACGTTGGCTCAGAAATGAAATCCCAACGTGCAGACACACTGACCCTGCCCAGGATACTTCATGGGCAAAAGCTTCCTCAAAACTGGTAGAACTGGTGTCTTTTAGTTTCCTATCAACAGAGAAGCAAGACAACCAGAACAATGTGAAAATAATTACATTAACAATAATTCTGCAATAAAGGCTTTAGATTCACTGAATAACCCACGAAAAGACCAGAACAAAGTTGAAATTCAGATGGAACTTGTCTCAAATGTTACTTTCCAAATCTGTATCTTGTTGCACTAAAGTTTTCTTCATTCTTAACTTGTACAGAAACTGAGTCGAATGAATGCCAAGATGATCTCGACTTAAGAGCAAGACAACTGAAATTTCAGACTTCTTTACACCAGGGCAAAGAAAATTTTCAACAAGTGCCCCACTTGCTCCTTCAAACTTTCAGGTCTTATTTACTTATTAGGACAATTGTGCTGTTGTAGGAGAGAATCAAGCAAAGCCTATTACATTTGTTTTCTGTATTTCTTGTTTGCCTGGTTTACTTTTGTTTAGCAGGTACATATTTGCAAAAATTTCTCTTACCTATCACCAACACCATTCAGAGTGTAATTTCAGAAAAATATGCGTAATTAAAAATATTCAAGAGGAAACCTTCAGAGTTACTATTATTATTCACTTCTACTATGACATCATGTAGGATCTTGAGCCGTGGTCTAGGATACGAGCATGCTGAGCACTGTGCAGTCATAGAACAAAAGAATAGGTCATATTCTTTATATTCATATTTGGTACTTAGGTCAGTTTTGTGTTACCTCATTTTACAAAGGGAGAAGTTAAACAAGGTCAGAGAATACAGCTACCACTGTGGAGACCTTCAAGAAATAAAATCCAAGGTTATAGTCCTAATGTCGTAAGCAATCATTCACATAAATGATTGGACTGGTCAACTTCTACGAAAATCAAGTTGTCAACAACTTTCACTAATATAAATAGCATGCATGGAGGTTTGGGTTTTGGGTTTTTTTTAAGAGAGTTAAAAAATACAATCATATGTAAGTCCGTGTAAAAGACATTTAGGTAGATCCACATTTGAAAGTATTAATGCCTTGCTACAGGAATGATTAGATTAATTGAAGCATTAAGATTCTGAATGGGTTTAGTATGAGCTGCAGATTTGCCTGATGGGCAAAACCCTGTGTCCAGCTGAAGTATGGCTATCACAGCAGGTCCCAGATGGGGTTTCAAGGACTGGTTGCTGAAGCACAAAGCCTCCCATGAGCTAGTCAAAAAACCTAGATTTGCAGCTTTTTCTTTTGACAACATTGTGATTGAGTTGTCTTGCATCTGTTTCAGATGTCAACCACTAATTTCTATTAATTTCACTCCTGTTTTCACAGTTTAAGTCTCAGTAACCAAAAATTTTGTCTCGACTCTCCTTTTTTCTTGCGGGTTTTCACACACATCCATTACAGGAAGAAGACCCAAATTCCTATTAGTTTAACACAGCTTGTAACCTGAAGGATTCATTTGTGTACTAAATTAATTCTTCTGTCTGCTAGCAAAAGTGGAAATCAATACAAATTCAATACTACAACTCTTCTGAAAGGAAAAAGACAGGTCAATCTATCTAGCTTGCCCAAAAGCAGGCTGAAAGGAGGTTTGATCACATCTGAGAGGAGAAGGCTCTGGTTAATCTCAACATTTTCTTCTGGCCTAAAAAATAAAAGCTTTAAAAAAATGTATCAGTGAACCATTTCCCAAAAGCAGACTTTTTCACGGCACTTATGGCTTTGCAGTTCATTTTAAAGTCAGTGGGAATTTTACCACTAATCAGCACACCTCAAAGTCAGCCTTCAAGTCTTGGCTTCAGTAGATCTTTTGGCACATCCTGACACACATTATACTCTAGTAGTTTTACAGTTTATTGATAAAAAGATCAAAATCTTCTATTCTACTGCCCTATTCTTGCTATGCCCAGCAGCGCCTATACTTGCAGTACAGGAGATAACGAGAGGATTTCTGCTGCACCTCTCCAGTTGCCTAGATGAATACCTTGGGCTCTCTGCAGAGAGCAGAGATTAAGCTAACATTTTGTAATAACGCAGAAGGTAAGCAAGAAATCCATCCTCTTCCAGAGCTCCCAAGCCAACCATAGAATCATAGAATCATTATGGTTAGAAGAGACTTCAAAGATCATCAAGTCCAACCGTATACCCAATGCCACCATGCCCACTAAACCCACTAAACCATGTCCTGAGGCGCCACATCTAAACGTTTTTTGAACGCCTCCAGGGATGGTGAGTCCACCACCTCCCTGGCGAGCCCATTCCAATGCTTAATGACTCTTACAGTGAAGAAGTTCTTTCTCATGTCCAGCCTGAACTTCCCCTGGTGCAACTTGAGACAGTTTCCTCTTGTCCTATCGCTAGTTACCGGGGAGAAGGGACCAACCCCCACCTCGCTACAACCTCCTTTCAGGTTACCACCTCAGCCATGTGGGAGTTTTTCAGCTACACCATAACAGAAACAAAGATTGCATGAGTAACTGTCATTGCCCAGAAAAAATGAATCCTTTACCGCGGAAACAGCAATCGCTCAGAGAGACACACAGCAGTGCAATGGATCCGACGTGACTTAAATAGACGAGTGGTACCTAAGTCCAGGTTTGCTCTCTTGTACCACAAGAAGTCAGGATTAACTACTGACATCAAGAGTATTTCTGGAAGTAAAACACTCTAAGAGCAAGAATAGGGGCCAAAGATACTACTAATGAATAGCAGGGTTTATTAAAAAGGTTTGCACCAATGCAAGTATACTGATGCAATTACCTCATCATCCTTTTCCTTACAATTGCCATCAAAGAGCCAGCCAAAGCAGACAGCTCTGCCTGGAGATGGCCACCTATAATACTAGAAATTCACATTTGGCTACTGATAACAATACTGCAATGGAAAGTAAGGCCTGGGATAGTTATCGAGTGTTAAGGCCAGAAGGGACTGTTTCACAGGCTGGAGAGCTGCTTTCACACCACTGTACAGATCCCAATAATTACTGTTTACCGAAAGACTGGTTTAGCAACACCAGAGAAAAGAAAACTCCTTGCTTCTCAAAATACTTGCTCTAGCCCTAACTAACCTTTCTTAAGGAAGGGTATTTAAAGCTGAAGAAATTCAAGCTAAATATAGCTCCATCTTCCAATAGCCCAGTAATTATAATAGCCTGCCTGTTCCCTGACCAGAGACACTGCAACGTGAATAAGTAGTAAATTATAAAACTCAACTTGCACTCCTTAAGGGTCAGAATGATCTTTCTAATCAATCTGTTGTTCAACACTTAATCTTCAAACAGCCCAAACAGATGATTTATTACCAGTCTCAACCTGAAACAAAGCGCCCAAAGGGTACACGCACATCTTTCTTGTGGGTTGAAGAGCTATAATTAAACACTGATGCTTAAGCAAGCAAGAGAGCACTGGGCTTTTCAAGTTTAACACTGCTGAGCAAGTGGAAGTGCAATTCCATTTAGTGGATGCAGTTAAGTAAATAAATTGACCCAAGATGACTTTTTCCAGTTATGAAAAAGAACAACCTTAGCAGTTGGCTAAGGCTTCAAGAACGGCTGCAGTAATTAGTGACAGATGAATTGTTTTTGTAAAATCAGAAGAGGCATGCACCTTCTCCCAACGCCTGAACTAGCTTCAAGGTGTCACTAAAGTCAGGCTGGGTTTCGGATACAATGGGAACCTGAGAGGCCTGAAGGAGCACAGTGTCCCACCAAATCTGACCTGAAATGTAGATTGCATGTAAACAAGTTTACAAACTTTACACCATTAGAAAGGTTTCTCTGTTATGCCCAGATGGAAGCTGTTCAATGAAAACAACTCACTACAGTGTTCAGAGCAAAACCATGGAAAGATTTGATTACATCAAAAGATAATAGAAAAGTTGAAATTACATACAACTCCAAGGGAATTTGATATTGATTATGTCCCCCTTGGGAGAATGAAAACAAAAAAAAATCCTTGGTTTATAGCACAGAATATGTTAGAAATCATAAACTAAGTCATCATCATCACCCTGCCTACAGGACACAAACAGGACATCTGACCTGGGGGTCAGGGAGGGGCAATACTGTTGGTTTTATAATTTTGACCCGATCACATTCACAGATGTACCAAAAATGTATTCACACAGTACTATTAGCCTAAACAAAAACATTAAAAGTGGAGCCAGAGAAGGCGGCAGTGCCCCAAGGGGCTCTCTCCCGGGAGCACACCCACTGGAGATTTTAGGTGCATCTTCACTGTGGGGCCAGAGGTGACAAAGTTTTCATGTCCAAAGCTATCCTTTGCCCCCATACTCTGAAATGAGATTTAACTTTGGGAGGGACATTACCGTACAAACCCTGCTTGTCTAGTAACGTGTACCGTTAACACCTAAAGTCAAGCAGACCGACCACAGGGCATCACAACACTTCTCAGTGAGGCAAACCAGCGAGCCGGACCCAAAGCCATGCAACGCCTTTGCCGAGGACCACAGATCAAGCACCCGCTGGTTCTGGGAACGGCGGGCAGCAGACTGGGAGCATGCCTGGAGCTAGCAGTGCCGAGCCTTGCAGAGCAGACGAGCATCTACCACAAGCAAATTCCGCAGGGCAGCCCAGAAGACTTGTTAACAGCCTGCCAAGGCTCTGCGGGTTTGGCATCTTCCTCTCTTTTGATCCACCAACCACGAAGGAGACGCTTGTGCTAGATAAAGAGGAGGAAAATTGCCTGGCTCTAGAAAGGCAATGTAAAACTTGAAGTATTTGACATAAATTAATGTTCTGCCCAAGAACTTGTTTTGGTGTCAAACTTAACACAAGAGAACTCAATTTTACCTGCCTGGCTAAGGAGCTCTGACATCTCTTTATGCTTGGCCATGCAACCAGTGCTGTAAGTCGATGGAAAAAACGGGTTGTCCCATTAATTGTGACACCTTGTGAAGAAGAGCACTTGGGGTTTTCAAGCCTGACCACTTTGGCAGGCAGGGTGGAACAGCTCCAAAACAAACTCCTGCACACCAAGGCGTCTATCTGCCCCGTTCAACACTGACATTATTAAGCTGTTGCTACATTAATAATTTGGAAAACTGGCAGAATTCTAACCCTAGTGATCTTCTCCCCCCCGCCCGAGCTGCAATTAGATCTGGGCCATCAGCCCATGGCATTAAATAAATATTAGTTCACAACCCATAGAAGGCAGCTACAGCTTTCACCTCTCAAAAAATATTTATTCATTAAATGCTCCTGGTCAGTTTAATTTTGGGGTATTAAAAATAAAACTTTAGTGCTCATTCTCATCCTGTACCAGTAACTGGTTCTCTGTAAGTCCCCAATTATTTTTAAATACCTAAATGATCATAAGACACAGGGTAAAACACTCTGCTGTGTGCCAGCTTCTGAAAATAAGCACTGTACTTCAAACGTTCTCTCATAAATGGCTTCGATACTTTTCTCAGCAAACTCTCAATGAAACAGATTCCTTTCACAGCACTATTGCCTGGGTAAGACCA